>NC_051163.1:23242992-23433759 GCF_013339745.2 Dermacentor silvarum
ACTGAAAACTTCTGCACTACACAAGAAATGACGGTCTCAAATTTATTAGCACCGACAGATACAATTCAGGCATCGAGCAAACAAGAAATCCAACGACTAAGCGGAAAGGTAGAGGCGCTAAAAGAAGCGCTTCTTACGACGGCCGAACCGCTTCGCAGCAACGTAGAGACAGACGACGAATGCCGAGCATAACAGAAGAACGCAGCCGGCGTCAAAGTACTGTTTCCGGGCTACCCGTGCGTCGTCCTTCGCTTTTCGCACGTCGTCCCGCAACCACGGGTAACTTTCGGGACACGGTTTGCAGCCGATGAGCCGCCGAGTTTCTTTTATTGGCGCATCGGGAAACGAGCACGAGTGGACTTGCGGACAACGCCGGAACTCCGAAGCTCTCGAGCAGCTGGTCTGCACGTACTCGTCGAGGGGCTTGGGGTCGCGCATGAACCGCACCACTTCGGCCACAGTGACGACGAACACGTCATCCATGGTCAGGAGCCAGTCGACGAAGGATAGGTAACCCTGTCTTCGCCCCGGATTCTGGAGCCAAAAGTCGTGGGTGAACACCGGGAACGGAGCTCTGTTGGTGCGGTAGTACCGCTCGAAATTTGACCTGTGTGAAACGACAAAGCGGGTAAAAAAAGTTACATTGACGGTTCACTTCGTGAACGTGGGTTATGCGCAAGCGTACACATGGAGGCCGCGAACATGCACGGCGAGCACCACGGCGTCTAAGCACAAACGGAAACGGCGCGAACGCGGTCGTCGACGCGACATAACCTAACCTAAGCCTAACATGCGTGCCTAAGCCTAACTCATTCCGAGTTAAATAAATGATACTTGCTATCGGATGTCCTGAAATCAATAGCAGTTTTATGCGGAGAGGCTTTAGAATCATTCTGTCTTCAGCACACGTACGTACGTGCCCGTGTCAGCCGCACCTGAGGAAATCCAGCGTGTCCTCCTCCGTGGTGGGCTGCGGAGTGCACGTGGCGGGCATGGGACAGCTGCTGCCGAGCGTGCGCGATCCGTCGCCGTGCAAGGTCGTCCCATAGAGGCAATTGAGCGGCACCAGCCACAGGCCCCGGTGGCTACCGCTGGGACATGACGGCTCCGTGCACTCGATTCCCAGGCCGTAGTCCAGCGTGTACGGGAAAAGGGGCAGCTTGTCGGGCTCGTTCATGTAGCTGCGCGTTTGAAACAAGCGCATGCTGCGGCTGGCTTCTTCTTCACGAGGAACGACTGCATGCGTTTATTTACAAAATAATGTACAGTAATGCGCGTCGGCGGCGAGCCGATTCGGAATGCCGTGCCTGGCGGCACTTCGCATTTCCTGGCAAAACTTAGCCAAGCCTAGTAAAACCTGGAAGAAGCTAGGTCGATCGCCAGCTCCGCTGTTTACTCCAACCTTGCACCACTAGTGCAAGCTGCCCACGTTTTTTTCGTGTCGCGTAAACATAAATGACCAATTGATATACCTACAACACCTAAACGACAGCCAGCAGAAGGGAAAGTGTTAGGTGAGTAAAGGATATTGAGATAGTAATAGTATAGTAGTAGCGCGTACTGGCAGTGGCAGTAGTGGCAGTAGTAGTAATTGTTTCGGTGGCACTCGAACAAAACATTTTCAAGTCACAAAACTCGGTCGTATCTGAATTGTTGACTGCCATCGAGTTACGGGAATCTAGCGGCCGTGGCTCCTGTCCGGACGGGCGCGATGTGATTGTGAAAGCAGTCGGTATGTACTCACTCGATGGAAAAGGAAGAGTCGTAGACAAACCCGTTCCGCTGCATCATGACGTACGATTCTCCGTTGCCCGCCTCCAGGTAGGGCGCCCTTGCTCCCACCATGTCCCGTTCGGGGATCAACGCGTAGTCCCGTAGCAGGTCGCGGTCAACCACGAACTCCGCCTCCCAGCCAGCGACATCCAGCGTGCGCCAGTAGCTCATGCTATCGAGGTGCCTGCGCATAGCTCGTCCATAGGGAGAGCATAGTCGTATAAGTGCGACTAATACGACGGGAGAGATGCTTACGGAAACCGGGGGTGCTGTTCGGGACATGGTCGAATTCCACCATATTGTGGAACTCACCATCTTGTCAGCTCTGATTGGCTCAAAATGCCGCCATTACAGAATTCGGCAATATGACGCAATTCGACAATGTCCCGAATAGCAGCTCGGGTTACCACAGGCTCGGACGGCAGTAGCAACGCTGGTAGGCACAACCTTCGACGCAATTTGTCGAAGCGCAATGCGTTAGAAACGGTCTTGTGTAACATGATAGGTGCTATCGTCGGAGAAAAATAATAAAAGGAGCGCTAGTTAGCGATTACGTCGCTGCCTGCTTTTTACAGCAGCAGCTGAGCAGAATATGGTTGATCACTCTGATAATATATTTGTTTCGTCTTACTTTAACTGTAAGCCACATGATGGTGCCAACAAAACGACTGTGACTGTGTTTATGTGTGCATGTATGTACAGTCTGTTTCACACTTGGGGGAAATTTCGGAGCTCATTGCATCGCGATGCGGCGAGCGCTGGAGTCGGGTGCCGGCAGCAGCTCGCGCAGGAGCAGACGATCGAGGCGCGTTATCTTGAACCGCGTCCACTGCTACGGCGGCGCGTGCTGGCCGCATGGTCGGGAAGCGTGCTACTGTCGAGGACAGTGTTTCAACATCTGAGCCTTCCATTGGCGATAATGGAGTTCTGCAAATTTCTTTTGACAGCATCCTTCGTTTGTTCTTTCGAAAGGCCGGGGTACTGAGTGCGTGCGCGTATATTTCTTCACTGTGTGTGCTACCGTAATACGCAGCGGCAAGAAAGAGGCGCCAAAATGTGCGCGCAACGTGCTCAGTCTTTATTTGACGCGAAATGGAAAACAAAGCACTCAACAATATTAACTATGCGGGTCAAACACGGTGAAACAAACGGATACGAATAAAGGAATGCTATAGGTTAAGACAATGAGCTGGAAGCGATTCTTCTCGACAATAGTTCATTAAACCAGACAGGTGCGCATCGCACGCGTAATGCGAAGACATATGGGATCGTTCCCCACCTGCGGCCAGTTGTTTTTTCATCCATTTTCGTTTCCATTAATTTATCAATTCGTTAATTCAATTAATAAGTACAAGTAATTTCCACTATGGTGCCTTTGGTGTCATTGTTTTTGGCTTCTTATGATAAGTTTCTTGCGTGTGATATACTCACATTTCTGATGACACACACACACACACACACACACACACACACACACATATATATATATATATATATATATATATTATATATATATATATATATATAGTAATGGCGCATTTGTACACACGAGGATGAAGGGAAGGAGTGGTGGAAGAGAAGGAAGACGAGGACACTCTTTTGGTCTGGTGGCCAGGCCCCATCGAGTGCTTTCTCCATCCAGCCTTCTAAATAAACGCCCCCCGCCTTGTAACATTCCTAATAAAGACGGCGCGCTTTTTTCTTAGCAATGGTTTCACCTAAGCAGCTTTTAATTTCCTCAACAAAAGTGTTCCAGGTTGTCAGGGTCTCCTCGTGATTATCTTTCCAGACGAGCGCGATATATTGTAGTTGACATTAAGAGGAAAAATTGGAGCTGGGCAGGCCATGTAATGTGTATAGGATGGATAACCGGTGGACCATTAGGCTTGCAGAATAAATACCAAGAGAAGGGAAGTGCAGTCGAGGACGGCAGGCAATTAGAGGTGGGGTGATGAAGTTAGGAAATTTACAGGGGCAAGCTGGAATCAGCTAGCGCAAGACAGGGTTAATTGGATATCGCAGGGAGAGGCCTTCGCCATGCAGTGGACAGAAATATAGGCTGATATATATATATATATATATATATATATATATATATATATATATATATATATATATATATATATATATATATATATATATATATATAACCAAATAAATGCACGGCTATGCGGGAATTGAGCGTGCAACCTCGTGATCAGCAGCAGAACGCCGAAGCCAGTGAGCCACCGTGGTTGGTCTCTCTATCTCTCTCTATATATATAGGCGAAGGCTCAATTCCCGCACAACCGTTGTGTTTATTTGGTAAGTAAAGATCAATAGATAAATCAATCAATCATACTTGCACATGACACACTGCAATACTACGGCAAAAAAGGACCAGATATAATCGTCGCGAGCAAGATCGACAGAGTACAGAGCACAATCATTGAGACAAACACGAGAGATCATGGAAGAAGGAAAATGACTAGGAGGGAGAGTCACGCGACAATATTGAAACCTAGTCATAAAAAAAAGTTGTCGCAGTTTCACCTGAAAGGCGAAGCATCAATTGCGATAGCAAAATTGTAGAGAGCTATACGGAGTAATGATATTAGCTTTATCAGCTGTATAAACTTGGACATGCAGCAGCACCGGCAACACGCAGAACTGTTGTCGACGCCGTCGGCGTTTTGCCCGCGTTCGCTCAAAATGCGTGCGGCGTTGGTGACTGTTGCCGGAGCCTCTGATATAAATAGGCACTTGCGGCAACTAAACGTCGCCTCCCTTCTCTCCCCCCCCCCCCCCCCCCCACGGCCTCTCGCGCGTCGGAAGAAGGCGCGTTTGCTCTACATATATGGTGATTGTAAAGGAGGAAAGAGACGCCTACTTCTGCAGCGCGAGCACGGCGCAGAACGCGCGTTTGTTCTCCGCGTGCGTTCACCTCCCCGTGAAAGCGCGCGCCCCTCGCGCCCTTTCACTCGCACATACAGCGTTCGGCGCGCGGCGACGATTTCATCTCCATTGACGTCATACGGAACCTCACGGCGACGGCGACGGCGACGACGACGGCGACGGCAGAAATCTGCTTTTGAGTGTCCATATAATTGCTATCGCAATAAAACACCCTAGAGGACAGGCACGACGCCAGGAGAAAAGCCAGGGCAGACAAACTACGAGAAAAGCACGAGCAATACCAAACCGCGGTCTTCATCAATGCCGCCAACCAGGGACACAACACATACACCCCGAGTTCCATGGACGGAGAATCTAGAAGCGTAAATGCGGCCTCAACTAGAGCTGCATCCATCAAAGAGGCCGAAGAAGTGGCCATAGCGCTGGCCATCATCAACCCCTACCCATACTGTCCTTAGCGACTATACTCTACTTAGCAAAGAGTGCTATTCTCAGCTTTATGAGGGTCAGTATGGGACTAAATGCAGCCAAGATCATGAGAAACTTCAATCAGAAAGACAGAACAAAAATAAATCTAGTCTGGGTCCCCGCTCACTCGGGAAATCCCGGCAACAAGGAAGCGCATAAAGTGGCCCGAGGGTTAACAAACCGGGTCGCGCTCTCCTTGGAACCAGACCCCCCACTGCAAGAGGTAGTGACTTCCCACAACCAACTTACCAACCTATATAAAGATAACAGGAGAAAAGAGACGCCTACTTCTGCAGCCCTTAAGCGAGCACGGCGCAGAACGCGCGTTTGTTCTCCGCCGTGCGTTCACTCCCCGTGAAAGACGCGCCCCTCGCGCCCTTTCACTCGCACATACAGCGTTCGGCGCGCGGCGACGATTTCATCTCCAAATGACGTCATACGGAACCTCACGGCGACGGCGACGGCGACGGCGACGGCGACGGCGACGCCGACGGCGACGGCGACGCCGACGGCAGAAATCTGCTTTTGAGTGTCCATATAATTGCTATCGCAATAATATACCCTATACCACACAGCAACCTTTCGAGAGCGCAGGCCACTATCCGCCGCCGAATTCAAACTAACACCCTTACCACTCCTCATCGCTTAGCGATCTTCACAGATGGGGACGTTGACCCAGTATGCAAAACCTGCGACAAAAATTTCATTGCAAACCAAAGACATCTTCTGGGAATGCGAGGGCCTTCCCCCACCCAGAGAGCTTCAGCCAGCTCCCTCAAAAACTACATGGGAGACCCTAATACAGTCCCCAGAAGAAAAGTTACAAAAAGGAATCATTGCCTGGACGGAAGAGGTCGTCGCAGACAAGCGGCCATCTACAAAGCCCTGAAATTTCTCCTAATAAAGTTGTTTCCTCCTCCTCTTCAGACATCTTAAGCGAGCAATACTGATGTTAGACACATCAATCCACTCCTAGGTATATCATTTTGGAGGGAATCGGTCTTTTTTATAGAACCCTCGTCAAACTAATGAATTCACGCAAGCTATGAACCAACGCATCAATGTTGTCCCTTAGAGACTATATGCATTTTATGGATTCGTGACATCTGTTTCTGTGGCAGTGTTGCGCAGCTGTCAACTTAATGCTTTACTCTTCCCAACCTTACCATTTTAGCAACATTTTCGAAGCACTTAAAACCCTCAATCAAAATTTTGCTGTCTACAATTCCTAGAATTTAGCTTTCTGTATCTAATTAACCAAATTTTCTTCAGATCGGTGGTGGTCTGAACCTGTTCAGAGCTCCGATCATAATGCCGTTCAGTGCCGTTCCATTTGCGGCGTTCGGCTATACGACAAACGCAAACTCGCTAGCCACGAGACGTTTCCCGACAAATGTCTTCGCTAATAGCCGCCATTCGCATTGTGTTCCAGAACAATTACTAACCACTTCGCAACAACAAGCAACCATAAAATTAACTGTCACCTTGTATGTATTACGACTGCGTCAGAGTGCATGTCGTTGTTGCTTCTCGCGTCGCACGAAGTCAGTCGCTGCTCGTGCAGCCCAGTTACTATATACAGGGTGTCCCAGCTAAAAGTAACCAATGTTTTAAAAATGTCACAGTTTCGCCCTAAGGGCGAAGCAATGAATGCGATAGCAACACAGCAATGTCATACGAAGTAAGGTGAGCGGCTTTGGTAGCAACAACACGCAGAACTGTTGTCGACGCCATCGGCGTTTTGCCCGCGTTAGCTCAAAATGCGTGCGGCGTTGGTGACTGTTGCTGGAGCCTCTGATATAAATAGGCACTTGGTGCCGCAGCTAAACGTCGCCTCCCTTCCCTCCCCCTCCCCCACGGCCTCTCGCGCGTCCGAAGAAGGCGCGTTTGCTCTACATATATGGTGATTGTAAAGGAGAAAAGAGACGCCTACTTCTGCAGCCCTTAAGCGAGCACGGCGCAGAACGCGCGTTTGTTCTCCGCCGTGCGTTCACTCCCCGTGAAAGACGCGCCCCTCGCGCCCTTTCACTCGCACATACAGCGTTCGGCGCGCGGCGACGATTTCATCTCCAAATGACGTCATACGGAACCTCACGGCGACGGCGACGGCGACGGCGACGGCGACGCCGACGGCAGAAATCTGCTTTTGAGTGTCCATATAATTGCTATCGCAATAAAATATATGTGTATAAAGGAAGAACTCACGGGAAATAGGCCCTCAACACGTGTTATACCGTATATGCAAGAGGCAATTTCTAGCCGCGTATCACGCGGCAAGAAGAGAGGAATGGCGAGCGTGATGCCTACTTTCTGGCTCTGAGCCGTGCTCCCTTAAGGGCTGCAGAAGATGGTGCCAACATTGCCCTTCCTCATACAGACCCACTTCTGTCTCTACTTCCCAACAGTCAAAGTGCGGATAGGCCCCCATGGGAGGCAGGGGTGGCGCCGGAGGAGGTTGGCTTGCCGAGGCTATAGCTGTCTGATGTTGTGTACTTTCCTAGTTTTACTTTATCGCGACAGCGTTAAGGACCCCGTCATCGGCATCGAAAATCCGGCATCGGCGCCGGCGTTAGCATATCGGCATCCGTGGCGGAGAACAACATCCCGAAACACCCCGAACACACAGGCCCTCCGCTTGGCGCAAGGCGTTATTGAACAAAAATTGAATTTCTCAAAGTAAAATCCGCCAGAAATATTGTAAAGTACGACTTAACTACAACCTACAGACATAATAGCATCGGATTGTAATTTGAATGTAATAGAAAGCATAATTCTGCTACGAGGAAACTCAAACACAAACCCCTTTTCCAGCATTACTACCATAACAACCGCGGCGCGCTCGGGTATGTTGCAAAAACCCCATCCAGATGGCGCTTGCCTCCTCGGCAGCTTGCTGACTAATGACTAATGCCATAGAGCAAGTGATTAGAACAAAGAATATTCCCGTTGGATGGCGTGAAAGCAAGATGAATCTCATCTACAAAAGCAAAGGAGATAAGGATAAAACGAGCTCGTACAGGCCAGTTACAGTAACGTCGGTGATATATAGAATGGCAATGCAAGCCATAAAATTAGAACTGTCGAAGTGGGTGGAGGAAAACGGTGTATTGGGGGAACTACAGAATGGGTTCAGGCCAGGCAGACGCTTAGAAGACAATATGTTTGTACTAACTCAATGCATAGAGATTTCAGTAGCTCAGAAAAGACCTTTATGGATAGCATTTCTAGATATTAAAGGAGCTTATGACAACGTAGACAGGGAATTGTTGTGGGATATTCTTTAATACGAAGGCATAGAAGACGATTTCGTGGAGCTGCTGAGGGAGATATATCGAGACAACCAAGTACAAGTGGCATGGGAAGGCCGAAAAGGAAATGAAATGGTGGGAATTCACCAAGGATTGAAGCAAGGATGCCCTCTGTCACCATTGTTGTTCACGCTTTACGTCAAGGGCATAGAAAGACGACTGGAAAACAGCGAATTAGGTTTTGATTTATCCTACATGCGTAATGGACAAATGGTGCAACAGAAGGTCCCCGGACTGATGTACGCAGACGACATTGTGCTACTAGCGGACAATAAAAAAGATTTACAGATACTTGCGAATATCTGTGGGAATGCAGCGACAAATCAAGGCCTTAAGTTTAGCACAGAGAAATCAGGAATTATGATCTTTAATGAACACACGAGTAACTTCGTGGTGTCAATTCAACAGCAAGTAATACCCATAGTGAAGCAATATAAGTACCTCGGCGTACACATAAACGAAGGAAAGAATTACTGAAGCAACCACCAAGATAATCTGAAAATAAAGGGGAAGCGGAATGCAGCAATAATGAAACACAGAGCACTGTGGGGCCACAATAAGTATGAGGTGGTGCGTGGAATCTGGAAAGGAGTAATGGTGCCAGCGCTAACATTCGCAAATGCCATTATATGCTTAAAATCGAATATATTGGCGGGTTTGGAAGTTAACCAAAGATCAGTAGGCCGGTTGGCTTTGGGAGCACACGGTAATACGACAAATGAGGCAGTGCATGGAGACATGGGTTGGGCCTCTTTTGAAGTCAGAGAAGCACAAAGCAAAATTAGTTTTGAAGAAAGGCTCAGGAACATGGATGAAAATAAATGGGCGGCTAAAGTGCACAAGTATCTCTACATGAAAAGCGTGGACACAGAATGGAGGAAGAGGTCAAGGAAGTTGGCAACCAAGTACAGGATAATCGAAACTGTAAATAGACAACCAGGGGTCATCAGAAAGAAAGTGAGAGAAATAGAGACCGTGAATTGGATGCAAAGAATGGAAACGAAAAGGACAATGGAGATTTACAAGAATGAGAGGAAAGAAATTAGAAGGGAAAATCTGTACGATAACACAAAGGGCAGTGCCTTGCTATTTGAGGCTCGAGCCGGTTGCCTAAGGACGAAAACATATCGGAACAAATATTCGGAACTAGATGAGACATGTGCATGCTGCAGTAAAGACCCAGAGACCACTCAGCACATCCTAATGGAATGCGACGGGATCCACCCAGCGAGAACCGTAGGTAACGTGCAACTCCCAGAAGCGCTTGGGTTTAAAGTGGAAGGAAACATAAACAGATCAGCCGTAGAGATCAGCAAGAGACGATTAGAGTACTGGTGGAAAAAAAGCAGGGAAAAGATGGATACGACCTGATCTCTTTATATCATAGGCAGCGGTACAAGGTAAATTTTTGAAAAATAAAAATAATGAGAGGTATACAAAAATGCTAGATAAAGAACATGTATAATATACCTGATTAAATCAAGCAGGCTAGGTGTCTATTTGTCACCGCCCCGTTTCAAAGGGGATGCTAATAAATCATCATCATCATCATCAGCTTAAAGGTTCCAGTGACTTTACGGCAGCTTAAAATGGTAGCGGCGCGCAGATGTGAAGGTGGAGAAAAAAATGTCACAGTTTCGCCCTAAGGGCGAAGCAATGAATGCGATAGCAACACAGCAATGTCATACGAAGTAAGGTGAGCGGCTTTGGTAGCAATATGAATTGTAGTAAACATGAGCTGATTAAGTAAGCAGGTGTGCTGCGGCGTAAGTAGACCGACATGAAGAGAGACTCGATGACCACGAGAAGGCGCGTGTGAAACGGTGGTGTTGATGAGAAGCGCTTCCCGTGGGCAGCGCGTTCGAAGGGACACACCTGTAGCGCTGCACTGCCGATCCGGGCAGCATTGCATGTGTAGCGTGCGTTGGAAAATGTGGCCCGACTATTACTAACTGATTGAACAAGCGTGGTGTGAGCGCGCACAAACAAGCATGAATAGATCACACTGAATAGATCGCTTCAACAGAAACTGAGCGGCGAATGCACAGTGCATAAAGGTCAGAGCCGTGTGGAGATAAGAGACGGTGCGGCGAGCGACGAGCGCGGTTGTTGGCAGAGTAGAAGTGCGCCCCCCCCCCCCCCCCCCCGCTCCCTCCGGCGCTGGCTTCCCCCTTCGTTGCTTGCGCGTGGGAGATTGAGTGCGTTCGCTCTCCGTGATAGCGCGCGTCCCCGCACGCTTCCGCTCGGGCATACGGCGCGCGGTGAACATTTTATCTATACGGAACCTCACGGCGACGGCGACGACGACGGCAGAAATCCTGTTGAAGTGTCCATATAATTGCTATCGCAATAAAAAGAAAGCAGCAGTTGCAGGGAGGCCTGACAAGCATTCAGGGATCTTTGAATGCTATCGCGTTCCACTCAAAGGTGAAGCTAAAGCGTCCTCCAAAATTTGGACACGCTGCACCTCGGGGCAACAGCAAACAATAAAATCATACAAAAAGGTCCTAGGGCCGTCACATTTTGATATGTGACGGCTTATATTTCCCAAGTAAAAATGTCTTGCCAGCAATGCATTTGTGTTTTAAAGTGAAGCCGACTTTAGGGGATCGGTGTAAGCTTGGTCTTTGTAAGCTGGCTTTCCCACTTTCTTCCCTTTTTCTTTCCCTCTTCCCCTTCCCCCAACGCCGAGTAGCTGGCTACAGGAATTTAGCTCAGGCCGACCTCTCTGCATTTCGTATCATTAAACTTCTCTCTCTTCCCCACGTTGTGTGTTGAATTCAAGCCTACTCATACAAAATGAGGCCCGATAACCTTATCGCGTTCCACTCTTAAAGGCGAAGCTTAAGCATCCTCCAATTTTTAAAAAATGCGAAGCATTTCTTGGCGAACATTTGCTACTTGACCGTATCTGTCTAGCCGCCTACGACTTTGTGCTCTCATGGTCGTTTCGTTAACATGGCATGTACCGAAATTGACATACTATGACAAGAGTATATGACGAACATAAATGATATGTCATGACATGAATATCATGACATGCGTGTTATGTATGTCATGACAATGACCCAGCGAAAAAGTTTAGCACTCGAAAACCACTCAAATTGGTTCGGACGTGGGTACTAAGTGAAGGAAACACTACAGGATGCTGGTAGAAGTAATAGTCATGAGCATGACTCAGCAAAAATGACAATGACTTAGCGAAAAAAGATTAACACTTAAAAACCACTGGAAAGGGTTCGGACGTGGGTACTAAGTGAAGGAAACACTAAAGGTCGAAGTCATAGTCATGAGCATGACTAAGGCTTTCGCATTAAGGTCTCTTAGGTGTAGCTAAAGGGACTCCTGAGGACTCATGACATGAATGTCATTACATGCGTGTCATGTAGGTCATGAAAGAGCCGCCTACGTCTTCGTGCTCTCATGGTCGTTTCGTTAACTTGGTATGCTCCCCGCACACTGCTTCGCATAACATCGATTCCCACAGGGCGTGAGATCTGCCGGCTTTTTTCCCTCCCCTGTGTATAATGCAAGAAGGTGGTAAAGCCAATGGTACACTCACGTGATGGAGTGGATGGCGATCTCGCTGCCCACGCTGTGCAGCTCGTGCACGAGCGAGAAGTCGGTGTAAGCGGCCGACACGAAGAACGTGGCGGCCAAGTTGCAGCCGTTGGCCCGATTCCGGCGTCTTCCCGGGCCGAGCAGCTGGCGGTAGAAGTCCATGTTTTGCTCGTTGACGGCGTCGTCGAATGTCAGCATGACGAACTGGGGCATACTTCTGGCGCTCAGGTTCGCCGGCGGTCGCGTGCCCGGGCACAAGCAGTTGTCGCGCAAGCGACACTGGCTGGGGTCGCACTTGGTCGGAGATCCCACCACAATAGTTTCCCAGGAACACAGTGCGATAAAGAGCAGGCTTAATACGTAGCTCGTCATGGCTCTAACCACTCCGAATCCCAACGGTGACTAAATTTGTATAGCGCGAGCGGTAGCAAAGGAATACCTGCGGGTTTACAAGAGGGCCAAGTAGTCTATCTTGGGATCATAATGACGTTCTGCTCGCTTTGTAACAGGAGTTGCTGCGGAAAGCGTTCGCATCTATATTCAGCGTGACTTAAGAGAGGCACAAGCGCTTTCCAATTTGCAGGCTTACGAGACGATCTCGGCACTTCGCAAAAGTCTACACCTCGGGGCCCCGGTGACGTGTCTGCTCTGTTTTACCGCGACCACAGGGAAACTGCAACAGGATAACACGTGATATTTGAAACACTTGTCCTGCCTGCATCGGTATAAACCTGCTCTCATTCGTGAAACGGTATCCTCCGTGAGCTGCGTGCGCTATATAGATGTTCTTCACACACGACGCGCAGAGAACCGCGAACAGTAATCCGGCCCTCATCGCTAACAGCTGCCGTGGCGCTGTGTTTACGCGGCTGATGCACTGCGCGCATCGTCAGTGCATGGTCGCTACCTTCCGCAGCCGCCTGCCTCCTAAACTAACCGGCCGCTAATGAACGTAACAGCGGGCTGCAAACGCCGAGTCCCGCGTTTACTTTTACACCTGCACAAACAAGTTTTTAATAAAACAAGCCGCGGGTCCGCCCGACGGAATAGGCACACCGTCGTCTGGTATCTATACTACACGATGCACGCTTTCTAGCGACACTGGTAGAAATATAGAAAATGGAATCTGGAATAGAAATATGGAATCTATAGCTCGAACAGACGATCGAACTTAAGTATTTAGTTAACAGCCCGTATTACTTAGCCAAGACCCCATCATCGAACAGCGCTGGTGTCTGTCGTCTACATTACGTTCCGTCTTTCCCGGTGTTCAATTACCTTGAACAATTATGAACATAGTCAAAACAAAATGGCGTTTAGATGTCCGCGCGGATCATTAGTTAATTTTGGGAAGACCGCTATGGGCACCGGGCCCTGGCCAGATGACGTTGCGACTGCTTCAGCTTCCTACGAAACATGCCGATGCCATCCGCTTGGGCTACGGCAAAAACGTATATAAAAGCGGCTGTCCACGATAGTGAACAACTCATATTGTAGACCCCTGTAGACGAACATTTACCACTTCGACAGTATCTATCTATCTATCTATCTATCTATCTATCTATCTATCTATCTATCTATCTATCTAGCTATCTATCTATCTATCTATCTATCTATCTATCTAATCTATCTATCTAGCTATCTATCTATCTATCTATCTATCTATCTATCTATCTATATCTATCTATCTATCTATCTATCTATAGCTATCTATCTATCTATCTATCTATCTATCTATCTATCTATCTATCTATCTACTATCTATCTATCTATCTATCTATCTATCTATCTATCTTAGATCTGCCGCAGACCTAAGAGTGCGCATATTCTTCCAACGCGTCGCCTGCATCTGGTTGATCGTGGCGTATTCGCGGCCACTGTTGCACGTTTCACGTAACTATCATCATCAGCATTGGCTCGAGCGTCGTCGTATTACGTAACTGGCTCGTTGGCGTCCTTCGGTTTGCTCTCGCGCCGTTGGATGCCGTGCCAAGCACGAGCGCGTGCTTTAAGAATATCAGGTAACTTTAAAGTGATTCACAACGATATCATCAAAAATAAGATTACCCAAATTGGTTAATAGATTTGCAGACTATACCTAAAGATTACCTTGAGCAAGGATCACCGCTTTTCAAGGTAGCTTTCAAGCCACTGCTCCCGCGTTCGTCGTCATCGTCTTCTTCCACAGCTGGCTGCGTGGCCGCTAATCATTGCAGCGTGAAATTTCACTTCTCCTCTGTCGTCGTATTGGGTAAGCAAAGCTTGCGCTAGGCCGTGCAAAGCTCGAGACTCAACGAAGCTGGCCGATCGATTGCGTCTCCTGGTAGTAGCTAGGTTGAACATGGCTATGTCGAGGTTGAACTTGGTTGTATTTAGGTTGAACTTGGTAGCACCTAGGTTCGGCCTTGGATATGCCTGAGTTGAGTTGAGCTTGGTTATGCCAGATATCTCTTAGGTTATGACGCAACCGATCGGCCAGCTTCGCTGTGTCGCGAGCTTTGCGCGGCCTAGGGCAAGCTCTGCCGTTTATTGTTTTTGGTTTTTGGTGTCCGTTGCCCCTTTGGGGACCTGAAGTCATTATTAAGTATACCTAATAATGACACATGGTTCAACTTGTCAAAGGAAACGATCAAAGAAACAAAATCACGCCAGCAGCGAAGTGCCGGTTCGCGCAGCAGACGACCTGTGACGCCAAGTTCAGCGCTACCACGTCCCATGGCTTCTGCGCGACACCAGTCAGTACGTTGCCTCAAAACACGTGAAACCCAATGGGAACCTCAGAACAGATTTGCACGAAATTTGCTGCGCCTAAAAGAGCTATATTCTGCTAAGCGTTGCCAGCAGATTTTTGAAAAGCGAAGATTTCTTCGCAGACCATCACCTAGCTGCACTTACCTGCCTTATTAGTTTCCCTGCTCCAAAACATTGCTTTGCCGTGACGTCACGGAGATGAGTGAACGTAATTCGCCGACACGTCTGCACAAATTATCTTGAGCGGTGCGTTTGCCACTGCACCCATTCAAGTGTCTAAAATGCACCTCTCCAAACGTCTCCAGTTCTCTTTGAAGAGGGTCTCTCTAAGGTGGAGCAGTATATTAGTTTACCGAACTTTTACAGTATTAGATTACAATTTAAGTGAAATGTTTAAATCGTTTACATGAACTTTGCAGAAGGTTCATTCACAAATTACACATTGGCATAGTTCAGAACGATGTGCAGATAACTATTGTCATATGATAATAACAGAATGGGTGAATATGACAAAATTGTTTGTATGGAATAATGAGATTAAGCCATTGGCAGGCGCAGGATATATGCTCATCTGATGCAGGACCAGGGTAACGGGAGTTCTCTGTGGGGAGGCCTTTGTGCTTTAGTGGACAAAAATGAGCAGATGATGATATTTTAGGCAATGTATATTCATTTTCCCCTAATTAATTGTCCTTATTAAACATCTTGCACTTACTTAATTGTAACGTCTCCACGCAGTGTTAAGTTTTAAACCTGAAGCTTTTTTTTTCCCAAAAATTTCCTAATTTGGCAATATTTTGAATAAAAGGGATGCTAAAGAACCTAAAGAAATATCTACTCGCAAGAGTCGTTAAAGTGCGACTACTCCTTTTGGAAACGAAAAATTTCATTCAAATACTTCCTGCTGTTGCATAAGTGGACTACTACTGCATTTTAAATTATGTGAATGGATTATTTAATAAATGGCAAGTGACGGACTTTGTGGGGCATTCTGTTGATGCATGACTGCTGTTATTAAAGAAAAGCCCGGTCTGCTAGAAGGACAGGGCAATCATCTTCTAGGTCTAGCTTTTGCATTAACTTCTGCTGTTCAAGAGCATCTTTTCTGCGGTTATTGAAAAAAAAAAAAAAAAAAAAAAACGTCTGCTAGGAGCAAGAGGGAAGCTTTATCTTCAAGGTCTAGCATTTTCATCAACACCTGCTGTTCAACAGCATTTTTTGCGCTGTTATTGAAGAAAACGTCTACTTGGAGCACGGGGGAATCTTCATCTTCAAGGTCTCGCTTTTTCATAAACTGCTGTTCAACCGCATCTTTTGTGAAGATGGAAGTGGGCATCATCCATGGAGTCCACACACTTTCCTCACAATCCACTGACCACAAGATGGCTTTGTTGGACTAATATAGTTCAATTGGAACAGCTGAGGACTTTCAACTATGGCTTCTAGGGACATTACTGTTTTGGGCTGACATATTATTTATTGATTTATTATTTGAACTACCTTGGGGCAATACAGATAGGGAGTGGGGCAAACGCGTACGAAATGACGCAACTTGGAAGTACGACAAGAATGCATGAATACAAAAATACAGTAGAACACATTCTTCACAGTACTTCAGCGGGTCCAGAACATGCTTTTTCTCCGTTTAACGAAAACACCTTTCTTTTAATTACACGCTGAGACATTACTTGTTCAAGCTTGCCAGCATAAAAGGAAATGGATTTTTGTGTATTATGTGAATCGTCGCGGTTGCAATGTATACCTAAAACTATACAGCATTGTTTTATAATTGCAGTCGAGCACGATCCGGATGCTATCGTGGTTGGCGCTAAGCAGCCGACCGCGATCGAGAAATTTGAGCGAGCTCGATCGTTATCGAGCTCGCGGTCACCCAAGTGACACCAGTATTACACTCAATATTATTAGTCCCCCGTAAAAAAAAAAAGAAAAAAAAAAGTGCTCTCCTTGAAGAGCATGTCTGTGGCTTCCGACACTGCGCGCTCCGTTTGTGTTAACAGATCTCTGAGGCCAAGATTGCGACAGGTTGACGCATATATATACCGCACGCATCCCGCCATCCAACAGCTACGGCGGCTACGCTATTTTCCAAGCTGCGGCCTGTCGCAATTTTGGAATATTACCAGTAATGCGCAGGTTTTATTAGAATAACTTTCGGTGGGCCTAGTTGGTGCATACTTCACAAATTTTTTAAGGCGCAAACAAGAGTCCTTTTTGTACCGTGTCTGTTATGTGCGCATTAAAACGTTTATCAGGTTTTATTGGCACGTTTTGTTAGCACTGCCAGTTTTGCGTACCGAACTACGATATATGGAAACATGTTGCGATCCCCATGGGCTAACGAAGGAAATGAATTAAACGACAGCAAGCATCACGTAAATTTCTAGACATGTATGGTAAGTACTATACGCACGATGGCTTCGCTAATTATCACTTAATTTTCAACCTTGCACAGAACCGTACTTCGTCTTAGATATGGACAGTTAGGCCAGTGTCGTGTTATAGGAATGCGGCACACTCAAATAGTGAAATGCGTCACACCTTATCGAGTTTATCGGCACGTCAGAATGTTTGCGGTGTTCACGTTACCTCGTTTTGATTGACTGATCAATTGACTGATTCATTCATCGAGTAATTGTCCCAAAACTGGGGGCTACGGATACTTTTAAATTAAAAAAAATATTGTAGGGTTTTACGTGCCAAAACCACGATCTGATTATGAGGCACGCCGTATAGTGGGGGGACTCCGGAATAATTTGGACCACCTGGGGTTCTTTAACGTGCTCCTAAATTAAAGTATACACAGGTGTTTTCGCATTTCGCCACCGATAAATTTGACCACCTCGCGTTCTTTAACGTATCCCAGGCGAGCACATTATAAACGGAAAATTTTGCATCGAGCACATCGGAATGAAACTGCC
Source organism: Dermacentor silvarum (assembly GCF_013339745.2). Lineage (NCBI taxonomy): Eukaryota > Metazoa > Arthropoda > Arachnida > Ixodida > Ixodidae > Dermacentor > Dermacentor silvarum. The sequence goes on from NC_051163.1 coordinate 23,260,688, forward strand.
GCGGCCGGGAATCGAACCTTCAGCCTCGTGCTTAGCAGCACGCTGAGTCATGGATGACGTTTTCAATGCGGCTGCTTTAGCTTGACATTGTAAAAAATTTAGATCATGCATTATTGAAAAATTCGTGCACTACACACGAAACGACGGTTTCAAATTTATTAGCGTCGACAGATACAATTCTGGCATCGGGTAAACAAGAAATCCGCCGACTAAGCGGGAAGAATGGTGTGCTAAAGGGTGTGCGTCTTACGACGTCCAAACCGCTTCGCAGCAACGTAGAGACAGACGACGCCTGCCAGGCAGAACAGAAGAACGCAGCCGGCGTCAAAGTACTGTTGCCAGACTGCCTGTGCGCCGTCCTTCGCTTTTCGCACGTCGTCTCGCAACCATGGGTAACTTTCGGGACACGGTTTGCAGCCGATGAGCTGACGCGTTTCACTGATCGGCGCATCGGGAAACGAGCACGAGTAGACTTGCGGACAACGCTGGAACTCCGAGGCTCTCGGGCACATGATCTGCGCATACTCGCCGAGGGGCTTGGGGTCGCGCATGAACCGCACCAGTTCGGCCACGGTGACGACGAACACGTCGTCCATGGTAAGGAGCCAGTCGACGAAGGAAAGGTAACCCTGTCTTCGCCCTGGATTCTGCAGCCAGGTTTCGTGGGTGAACACTGGGAACGGAGCCCTGTTGGTGTGGTAGAACCGCTCGAAATTTGACCTGTGTGGAAACATGAAGCGGGTAAGAAAGGTGAAAGCTTGCACTAGGCCGCGCAAAGCTCAAGACACAGCGAAGCTGGCCGATTGATTGCGTCTCTTGGTTGTAGCTAGGTTGAACTTGGCTATGTCAATGTTTAAACTTGATTGTAGCTACACATACTCGTGTAGCTAGGTTGAACTTGGTAGAAGCTAGGTTCGGCCTCGGCTGAGCTTGGTTATGCTAGGAGCTCTCCAAGCGTGGGTGTATAGCGTAGTGTGTATGACGCTCGCTTTCGGACCGTGAGTACCCGGGTTGAAATCCCGCCTCCCCAACAAAGTTTAAGTTTTTTTCTCTCGCTTTCCTTTTCTCTCTCTTTCTTTCTGTAGGAGCTCGGCGGAGCCGTGTCTGTGAGGCGTCGCCTGGTTGCCATGGCGCAGTTTCTTGATACGAACCACAAATTACGGCTGGCTTAAACAGCTTCGCTGCTAAAGATATTCGTGTTGTTTTTATTGAGCGCCGACAGCCAAACCTATGAGGAGCGCGCCGCGTTAGCCCTCATACTGCGCAAGCGAGGCGCTTCCGACAGATGGCGACTCCGTTTGTCTCCAGCTAGAGTCACTGCTATCTCCAGCTGCCCGAGAACCGGCTTGGACGGCGACTTCCATCCTGCTCTCACGTTTCCGGAGCCCTCACCCGCCGTCTGAAAAGTGGGAGAGGGCGGCGGGAGAAGGGGAGCGCTGTTTTTCCCGAGCAATCAGCCACACCATCTAAACCTTCAGACGCCCTAAAGCTCTTGTGCGACAGCACGTGTGTCTCTCGTCGAACGCACCTCGCAACTCGACCGGTTGCTCGAGGGCACGCGCCCCTACAGCATCGGCGCGCTTTTGTATCGGAGGTGATAGTCATGCCACCATGGGAACGCGGGCCCCCGAATGAGCCAGACGTGAGACGACTCATTCGACTCTGTCTTCGAAATCAGTCTTCCAATCTAATAGCGAGTACTCATTCGTTAATACAAATTTTAAGCGAAGCTTTATAGGCTCACAAGTGTCGGTCGGCGGTGGTGGTGTCACGCCGAAAAGTGCGCCGATCCTGGTGATAGCACCGAAAGGGTCCAAGCTCAATGGCATATATCCCTGTGGGCTCGGGGACCTGTAACGCGCCCTTGAACTACCCTTGTCACACGTGGGACCCAAAGAGACAAAATCACCAGCCCTGTAGAGAAAATGGGGGTAAGCGAAGCTTGTCGTCCGAGTCTAGCGTGGGGGCTTCCGAAGCCGAGGCGAAACGTCAGCGAAGAGCCGCGGACCCCGAGTTGCGGGAGCGCGATGTTGAGGCCAAACATCAGCGAAGAGCCGCCGACCCTGAGTTTAGGGCAAACGAATCGGAACGCCTGCGACGGTGTCGTCTTGCCACAAGATTCGCTTGCCTCCATTTTTTCGACAGGTTTCGGATAGATCTCCGGATAGATTTCACCGAATAGATTTTCGATCTAAAAAATTACCCCACGTGTGCGCGATCAAACATAACATTAAAATAAGGATGCGATAAATTTCATCTCGGCGGCCATAGCAGAGAAAAAAAGTGAGAATTCACGTATAGTATAGCACGTTATACACCGCTCAAGTAGTCATACTTCAATATTGCGATCGTTCACCCTCACCGAATAACCTTGAGTACGCGAACAGAATGCTGATTTGTTCCGATTGCTCCATTTGGACTTTCAATGAACAACGCTTCCTAACGTGCAATATTATCACTGAAGCTTGCAAACGTTGTGAATAAAATGGAACACTATATCGTTGTGAATACTAAGAACATATTTTTTTTATTATTCCGGAGAACGGTTGCTTTATTATTTGAAAAGAGTTCTATATTCAATTCGATTTGCATGTGGCAATTTTCGATTCGCATTCAATTCGATCTCAAAAATTACCTATCGCACAGCCTTCGTTAGATGGCGCCACCACCGCGCCGCGGCGTCACATTACAGTGGCTAGTCACGTCATCGTGGCCGCCATCTTGGGGTATACGTATACATATACACTATAGCACGTCGAGAAGCTGCGTAACGAAGAAACATGACCACAACACAGGCGCGCCGTGCGCCGAACGACAAATCGATAGGAGCGATTATCCGGTGAAAAACGGTTACAATGCAAAAGCATTATACAATGTACGCGTAACAATTATATGCTATATGCGCTGACGTCATCGCGTCCATGTTCGAGTACTAGCCCGGTAAGAAGCTGCGTCCGTCATGTCACGTGAAAGCTATATCTGTAGCCCAATCTAGTCATCATGCACCTAAAGCGGCACTTGATGAGCATGTTCGCCAGTGGCACCGCGTGTGTCACCTGTATGCCTAAGCCTAACATGCCTACGCCTAACATGCCTACGCCTAACATGCCTAAGCCTAACATGCCTAAGCCTAACTCATTCTGCGTTAAATAAACGATACTTGCTATCGTAAGGCGTGGATTCACTCGCAGTTTTATGCGGAGAGCCTTTCGACTCGTTCTATTTTCAGCCCACATACGCGCCCGTGTCAGGCGCACCTGAGGAAATCCAGCGTGTCCTTCTCCGTGGTGGGCTGCGGTGTGCACGTGTCGGGCATGGCGCAGCTGTTGAGCGCGCGCGATCCGTTGCTGTGCAAGGTTGTCCGATAGAGGCTGTTGAGCGGCACCAGCCACAGGCCCCGGTGGCTGCCGCTGGGACACGACGGCACCGTGCACTCGATCCCCAGGCCGTAGTCCAGCGTGTACGGGAAGAAGGGCAGCTTGTCTGACTCGTTCATGTAGCTGCGCGTTTGAAACAAGCACATGCTACGGCTGGATTCTTCACGAAGAACGAATGCACGCATTTATTTAAACATAATTTACCGTATGGCAAACCACGCGATTAAAGAAAACAACAAAAAACACACTGCTGCTTGCTGCTGCCATGAAAGGGAAAACTGTCATGCACACTAAAGCATATGAATCTATATAAAAAAGGTGCCGTTCCGCTCATAGTCAAATATTCCACCATATTGTCACATTACGCCATGTTTGCGTTCTAGTATATTCGCCGTTGATTCAGTAAGAGAGAGGAGGAAGAGAGTGAAATGATGTCGGAAGCACTGTAACTCTCTAGCCGAAGCGACGGACACTTGATCACCGAAGTGTTTACGGTATACGTAAATACTTCCATTCCTCCTCTCCCCGTCTCTTTCCCTTCCTCAACTCCCCCCTCGCATGTTGACTTCCGTTGATGTGTCAGCAGACGTATCGCTATAGACAGTTACAGTGCGGTCAGGGGTAATGTCCTCACTTATTTTTCTCGTGTCATGTAAAAATAAATGACCAATTGCTAATTACTACACCTTAACGACAGCCAGCAGAAGGGAAGTGTTAGTTGTGTAAAGGATTTGAGATAGGATAATTCAGGAGATTGGAAAACCAGAACTGTCCGCATCCGACAGCCGACCGAACGGAAGCTTCACAGAAGGATTCTTAGCGCACAGTGGGCCCCTTCTTCTTCCTTTCTCTGCAACACGCAACCGGGCTCTCGCTACTCCTCAAATGGCTGCACACGAACCTTAGCCTTCGATTTACTGGATACAAGATGTTCTTGAAGTAGCAGTAGTAGTATTAGCATATATATACATGTATAGTATAGTAGTTGGCAGTGGCAGTAGTAGCAGTAGTTGTATTATAGATGTTATCGTTTGGGTAGCACTCTAACCAAACATTTTCAAGTTACAAAAATCGATTGTTTCTGAATTGTTAACTGCCGTCGAGTTACGGGAATCTAGCGGCCGTGGCTCCAGCCCGGACGAGCGCGATGTGATTGTGAAAGCAGCCGGTATATATACTCACTCGATGCAGACGGAAGAGTCGTAGACGAATCCGCTCTTCTGCATCATGTCGTACGCTTCTCCGTTGCCAGCCTCCAGGAAGGGCGCCCTTGCTCCCACCATGTCACGCTCGGGGATCAACGCGTAGTCGCGCAGCAGGTCGCGGTCGCCCACGAACTCCGCCGCCCAGCCGGCGACGTCCAGCGTGCGCCAGTAGCTGAGGTTGTAGCGGTGACTGCGCATAGCCCATTTGTCGAGAGAGCATAGTCTATAAGCGTGAGCAATACGCCGGGAGAGACACGTACGGAATACCGGGGGTGCTATCCGGAACATTGTCAAATTCTACCTCATATTGCCGAATTCACCATGTTGTGAGCTCCGATTGGCTCAAAATGCCGCCATTACCGAATTCGACAATATGGCGGAATTCGGTAATGTACAGAATAGTAACCCGGGTAGGGTGGCTAGAAGGGGAGGTGTGAATACCGGCGGCGCTTTCCTGCAGGCGCGCGTGACCCCCTTGCGCACCGATGCCACCAGGGGAAATATGGCGCTACCGCTTGCGGCGCGAGAAGCATAGCCGCGCCGGCCTGCCGGCCTCGCCTCGCCTCGCCTCCGTGCCTTCGCCGTCAGTTTTGGTCTCGTCGCCTGTTTTGTGGTGTTTCTCGCGATACATAGCGTGTTGCACAGGGTCGTCGTGGCATTGCCAATTGCCATCCTAGTATTATTCACGAGGCCTTTCACGCTAGCTCATTCTGATCACCACCGCCTTTTCTTCTTTTTTTTTTCTGTTTCCTTAGGTCTATCGTTCGTGACTTTATTAATGGAACTGCAGTCTTGATACCACGTCACATTCCTGCCCTCTCAGAAGATGCCGTGCCCACAGTACTTCCGAACTTGCCAAACTACATTAGGACTCTGACGAAAGAAAGAAAAAGAAGAGATGTCTCACACGCTCCACGGGTCCCAGGTTCAGCACGGCCAAACCACTCCGGTATAGGCAGTTCCGCCTACTATGACCCTGCATGCCTGGACTACATATTCGACTCTCTGAGTACGAATAAAGTATTATTATTATTATTATTATTATTATTATCTTACAAGAGAAGCGGCGCTTGTCTATTGACAAGACGGGGGAATACATGCCCACCGGCAGACGTGGAGGCTGTAAATATACAGCGGGATGGAATGCCCAGTCCAGTCGCAGAAGAATTGTTCATTATCGAGCTTAAGCGACCTTTGGAACTGTGGTCACTGCAAAAGTTTAAACAAAACATTGCTCGTTACTGAACTGCAGAGTTTGCATTGAACGAAATGCTGCGCCTGTTGTGTTAACCAAAATGGTAGTGTTCTTCATTGGAGAAGGACTTGCCAGGGCCGCTATTTTGTAGCGATGACTTTAAAGTAATAATGCCTTTTCGCGCTTATCGCGCTTTGTCAGTGGTCAGAGCGACGGTCCGCTCGCGTTATCAACGGGATCAGCCGGCCGTGAGCGGTGGATGATAAGACTATTCCAAAATAAGTCATAAGACATCGCTACAAAATCGCGGCCCAGCTGTAGCATCTACTTGGCTGGGCAGCTTCACAACGAAACCTTTGTGGAATCTAAAGAACAAACAGTAGGGACCTTGGGGGCCTTTTATATCTACCAGTCTATCAGAACCATTCTACAAGCTGGTCAATTAATGCCCTTATTGAAAACAAACTCACTCGTTTAATTGCATGCCAAAGCTTGGCAAAGTTTATGCAGTTGATCAATTGGTGATGTGCCAAAAATTGGTTGCCTAGAGCATTCTGCTGCCCTGACAGCATCAGTTGTACGTTTTTATTGCGTAACGAGGATTCATTTTTTGCTTAAAGGTGTCATTCAGCAGGGCACTGAGAATAAACTAAGCACCGAAATATTGCGTGTTGTAGATCAAATTTTACCATAGTTGTTTTCCTCACTTAAATAAACTATTTTATGACCAGATCTGTTGCTGTCTGAAATCATAGTAAATTGCTTATTTGAGCGTCGAAAGGACATGCTACACGTCTTCAAGCGCTGGCACAAAGTGGTTTGTACGTCGAGAAGTAATCGGGTAATGACTGCAGTTTACAGGTCGTACGTACAGCACGCATAGGGTGATTACTGCTGACCTCGACGACGACGGTCGCATTTTGAGGGAGTCGAAATGCAAGGCACCTGTGTGCCGTAAGGTGTGAGTGCGCGTTAAAGAACCCGAAGTGGTCGAAATTATTCCAGAGCCCCCAGCCCCTATGATCCTGATCCGGAGGACAAAAAAAAAAAAAAAAAAAAAACGCGTTTGAATCTATCGACGCAATGCGAACTGGGCCCGTAAAATCTCAGAGGAGTAGTGATGTGGGCTGATAAAACGTTGATTTCATGGATAAAGATGTATATTCCATGACGCTCGCAGACAACGCGCGATACCCGAGGCTGGCGATGCGCTCATTTCGGATGCGTGCCTTCCCGCGCCTCGGTCAACAGCGCCGCCCTGCGGCATCGGTGCGCTGAGGGGTCACGCTTGCGCCGCCGGTATTCACACCTCCCCTTCTAGCCACCCTAACCCGGGTTACCGGAGACGCGGACGGCAGTTGCAACGCTGGTAGCGAACACCTTCGCAGCTTTGTCGAAACACAATGCGTTATAGAAGCATTCATGTGCAACATAATAGGTGCTCTCGTAATATATATATATATATAAAAGGAGCGCGAGTTAGCGATTTCGTCAATCTCGCCACAAGCACACAACGATTAGTTTATATCATACTTATCGTCATCAAACAAAGAGTGCATTCTTGAATCCAACAAGTGATTATGAGGTTCGGTCGGCGTTCACAGCGCTGAATAATAGTAAAGCAAGAGACATTGACGGGCTTAGAATTCAACCAATTAATTTTGTCGTAGAAAGTATCATATCCGTCCTTATATCTTTAACGTATCATTGGCCTCCGGAACATTTCCGGGTAATATGAAGCGCGCAAAACTAGCAGTTGTTTTTAAATCTGATGATAAAAACGACCTGAGCAATTACCGACCAATTTCAGTGCTACCTGCATATTCTAAATAGTCTGAAAAATAATTTCCCACGTAAAAATTCTTTTTGTAAGAAACACTTGTTAATATCACCTTCTTAATATCGTTTCAGGAAGGAACTGTCCACAGCATTAGCACTACTCAAACAGAAGAAATGATCATTAGGGCTTTTGAAGACAAACAACTCATTATAGGCATTTTTGTTGACTTTTCAAAAGCTTTCGATTCATTAAATCACCTCATATTATTAGCAAAACTGGATCGTTGCAGATTTCGTGGTCTGGCCTGAAATTTTACGACGTCTTACCTAACAAATAGAAAGCAAACTGTCGCAATAAATGAAGAATAATCTGCAATAGAAACAGTGAAAACGGGTGTTCCCCAGAGCAGTGTATTAGGTCCCTTAGTATTTAATCTGTAAATTAATGATATTGTAAACATAGAGGAACAGGCTTCATTCATAAACTGTGCAGACGACACAAGTACATTTTGAAATTCTGATAGTCTTGATAACCTTTCTCTTAATGCAAGCATTGATCTATATAAAAAATATAACTATGTATACAGTATCGCAATTGCACTGCAAATCAATACAACAAGGACAAAAACAATTTTGTTTACACCGCACCAAAAACATATACTTTAATTTTAATGTTAAAATCGGTCTCAATAAAATTGATTTAGTGTCAGAAACTAAAGTACTTGGCGTAATATTCAACGAATACTTACTCTTGAATTCTCAAATTAAGAATACTCTTCGTAATCTCGCTAAAATATTTGGGATGTTGTGCAAGTGTCGGTATGTATTACCTGAGATACTGAAGCTCTTAGTGTACAACTGACTTTTCTTCCGCATAAGTAAATTTCTGCTGGTTACTGTGGGCTACAATGGCGCACATAAATGTAGATAATATTCACAGATTACAGAAGAAAGCTCTCCGTCAAATAGCAAGTGTTCACTGGGATGCACCGTCAAATCAACTATTCCTTAGGTACAGGATCTTACCTTTTGAGCAGTTCTACAAGTACCGATTATTGCTGAGTTACAAAATGAGCTTAACGCATAACACGTCATTTATGTCACTGTGCAACCTAACGAGCGCTCCATAAAAAGTGCATAGTTTCCGGAGCAAGACAACCTGGCTAGTACCTTTCTGTAGGACAAATCATGGCTCTAACAGCATAGAACATCACTTAAGTAGACTTCTGAATGAATTAATTTCTCGTGGTACAAATGTCCTCGAGATGAGGCATAGTGATTATTTATTTCACTTTCTAAGCAGTTCTTGGTAGTTTTGTTAATACATTATCATGTAACCCTACTGATTTGATCCGAATTCGTGAAATGTGGCAAGTCCTTCGTTCTTTTGTACTTCATTGTATGTATGCCCTTTACCTCTTCACATTTTTTTGCAGTTCACAAGCGGTAATCTTTGCATTCTCGCTAGAAGTCTTTATTACTTTCTAGATTGCTTTAATATTGATAACAACTACTGTCGCGCTGCCATTGACTGTCTGTAAGGTTACGGGGATCCCGTCAAGCTTGTCGATTGGCAAATCTGTTTGTCCCTGTTCCCGGCATTTCTGACGTATGAAGTGCAGAAATAAAATTGAATTTAATTGAATTATGTCCCTGCCTACTATTTACAGCAGCAGAGTTGATCGGGAGAGCACCGTCTATAAGTGCGAGCAATATACGGCGGGACAGATCTTTACGGAACACCACGAGTGCTATTCTCGACTTTTTCGAATTCCGTTATATTGTCGAACTCGCCATCTTGTCAGCTCTGACTGGCTCACCATTACAGAACTCGACAATATGGCGGAATTTATCAATGTCCAGAATAGCACCTCGGGTTACCGGAGACGCGGACGGCATTAGCAACGCAGGCAGCGGACACCTTCGCCACTTTGTCGAAACACAACGCGTTAGAAAAGTTTCTGCGTTACATAATAGGTGTTCTCGTCGAAGAAAAGTAATAAAAGGGGCGCGATTTAGCGATTACCACCATTGGATACTATTTACAGCAGCAGCTGAGTAGAATATGGTTGGTCACTGCAATAATATTTCTTTGTCCTCTTTGAGTAAACTGTGCGACACAAGATGGCGCCACCAGAGCGACAGTGACTGTAATTATGCGTGCATGTACCTGCTTTTTGTGTGTTACCTGCCAAGGCAGGCATCGCTACTGCGACGCCCGCCTATTACAAAAGGGTGAGGCCAATAAATCCCACCCAATCACGTCTACGTCTCCGGTAGCCCGCTATTCCATAAATACCTGGTAATACGCCATATGGAAAGCTAAAGCTCTATAAATCTGGTGCGATTTCCCGTTGCCGTAAACTTTTTTCTTCAAACGTCAAAATTCAAATATGTGTCGTTTGACTCTCGAATAAATTATTACAGCTTAGTATGGTTACCTAAGTCCCAACCGAATTTACAAAAAAAAATGTTTAATATTGCAGAAGAAATTAAGTCAAATGCCACGCCTCTCAACCTTGACTACGGTGCTTCCCCTTTTGATGCTTTCCAAAAAAACAAAAAAATGTGGAAATATATGTCTGAATTGCGCTGTCGATCCTCGTTTCATTGTTCAATTGTCAACTTTGGGCATTTCTTTTAACAGAAACTACACTAATTAACAACCCCACACACGAATATGCGTCGCTCGTAGATACGATGAGTGCGACACACGGTTTCTTTTATTCCGTTTTCGTGTGCAATATAACAAAATCCCCGCTACGACAGCTTATTTACAGACGTAACATGCTACTGCTTTCTTGTTTTCCTTTTACTTTCATCATAAGCTACAAGTTGTGTGCTTGTGATGTAATTACACTTCTGATGCCACAATTTGTATATATATATATATATATATATATATATATATATATATATAGATCAAGTGTCCATTCATGCTATTCTTAGTTCTTTATGGCGCACATACTGGTTTTTTTTTTTCTATTGTGACTTTCTTTGCTTCTGTGCCGCTCATTTGTGCATCTTACACGCTGCTTTGAAGTGCCCGCCTTACAGCGGCTACCTGGGCCTCCGGCACGCTACTTTTTCGAAGTTTAGCTCAGGCAGTTAAAATGGCATTTGAAACAATCGTTCACATCTAGCCCGCTGAAATGTCGCAACAAGCTATATACACGAACATTCGATCATGAGCCACGAAAAAATCTGTGCGGATGTCTCATATGTCACTCATGAGCCGCCTCCAAATAATTCAACTGTCATTGTCTTCTGTCTGTTCCAGATGTGTGTACGGATGCTTGCCCCGGCGGGTATCTTTCGCAAGTGACGTGAATTCATCTGCCTAAAACTTGGCACTCGGGCTGACAGTAAACGGTACAAATAATTAAATAAAAGAAATAAAAGAAAGGATAACAGTTGAGCTTGAGACGCAATAAATTTATCTGAATGTTCAAGCCTAAGTGCGTAAAAGGGACGTGGAGATCCGAAAGGAAGGATGAGGAATGTTGCGTTAAACTCCTGTCAGATGCCGGCGAACGGGAAAGCTTCTCTGCCAGTAATCGTTGCCGGGAGGAGCGCCAGCTGACCAAGAGGCGGTGTACGGCAGTTGTCCTCGTAGGAAATGTGGCCCTCGTTGAAAACCTGGATCGACCATTCCACGTTGTTGGGCGACGATTGCCAAACCTCGCTATGTGGCCCGCGAAACCGCATTGGAAACGCACCGGCACAGGCCGCAGATTTCGACGTTCTTCAATGTAGTCAGGCACGTTGGGGTTGACCGCATAGCCAGCAGGTTGGTCACATTCATCATGGCTAGGCATCGACCGCCGGGACAAGTGCGTTGGGTGAGGGCGTTCGTCGTAGTCAGGATCTCCATAGCTCCTGCTCGTCTGTGGGATATACCTATATACTCAACAGTCGCTGAGTGAACCGTCGGTTTCCATGCGGTCGAAACGGTCGTGCTTCTCATCTCGTGTGGTGAGTACGCACCAGTGATGCCGAGTGTGCTATACCACATCTCTTCTCGATGAAGCAACTCCTCGCGAAACAATCTGCTGCATGGTTGACGGAAGGTCAATAGACGAGCTCGTGTCTACACTCGCCGCCGTTGTGACGTCAGGCAAGCGACCAAACTTCGCCTGTATCTGTCGCACTTTCAACATTTCAAAGGTTCTGCAGTGACGAATGACGTCAGACACGGAATTCAAGCTTGTGCCACAGTTCTTGAGCCACTCGTCGACATCTTCTCTGTCTTTTCCTCCGAAAGTGAATGGAACCCGGTAGTACTGCCACGAAACGCCATGCGCTGGCCTCGGAGCGGCGTCAAGTCTTCAGGAATCTGGCAGGCTTCTTCAGGCATCTCAGGTGAGGGTGGCGGAAGCCCGGCAAGTCGACGGCTTCGGCGAAGTTTGTAGCAGCGTAGGCTCCGTCGTTACGAGGTGTACCGAGCACTTCTCCCAAAATGTTACGAGCACAGGGACAAGGGTTTATTTAGGCTTTGGACAGCAGGAAAAAGCAGGCTACGAACAGCGGGAATGGCCACCGCATAGTCGTGGTTCTCCTCTTCCTACATTTCCGTTCTCAAAGTCCCTTTCGCACACTTGAACGCAGCACTATAAACATATGTATAAAGATATGTATAGTAAGATATATATATATATATATATATATATATATATATATATATATATATATATATATCTTACCAAATAAATGCACGGGCTATGCGGGAATCGAACATGCAACCTCGTGCCCAGCTGCATAACGCCGAAGCCAGTGAACCGCCGTGGTGGTCTCTCTCTGTAGACGAAAGCTCGATTCCCGCACAGCCCGTGTGTTTTTTTGGTAAGTAAAGATCAATCCATCCATCAATCAATCTTACTTACACATGCACTGCAATACGACGGCAAAAATATGATCGTCGCAAGCAAGATCGACAGAGTACACAGCACAATAATTTCGACAAACACTAGAGATCATGGAAGAAGGAAAATGACTAGGAGGGAGCGTCACGGGACAATATTGAAGCTTAGTCACAAAAAATATATGTATATAAAAGAAGAACTCATGGGAAATAGGCCCTCACCACGTGATGTACCGTATATATGCAAGCGGCAATTTCTAGCCGCGTAGCACGCGGGTGGAAGAGAGGAATGGCGAGCGTGAGGCCTACTTCCTGGTTCTGAGCCGTGCTCCCTCAATGGCTGCAGAAGGCAGTGTCAACTTTGCCCTTCCTCATACAGACCCACTTCTCTCTCTCTCTCTCTACTTCCCGAAAGTCAACGCGCAGATAGGCCCCGAAGGAAGGCAGGGGCGGTGCCAGAGGAGGTTGGCTTTTAAGCGCTAGTTGCATGACGTCGTGTACCTTAATTCCTAGTATTATTTTATTTTTCCCCTTCACCGTGCATAATCTAAGGATGTAGTTAAAGTAATGGTACACTCACGTGATCGAGTGGATAGCAATCTCGTTGCCCACGCTGTGCAGTTCGTGGACGAGCGAGTAGTCGGTGTAACCGGCCGACACGAAGAACGTCGCGGCCAAGTTGCAGCCGTTGGCCCGATTCCGGCGTCTTCCCGGGCCGAGCAGCTGGCGGTAGAAGTCCATGTTTTCCTCGTTGACGGCGTCGTCGAAGGTCAGCATGACGAACTGGGGCATGCTGCTGGCGCTCAGGTTCGCCGGTGGTCGCGTGCTTGGGCACAAGCAGTTGTCGCGCAAGCTACACTGGCTAGGGTCGCACTTTGTCAGAGATCCCGCCACAATAGTTTCCCAGGCACACAGTGCGATGAAGAGGAGGCTTAATGCGTACCTCGCCATGTCTCTAACCCCACCGAATCACGACGATCACTTAATTTGCAGCTGGAAGTCTTGCTTGTCCAGTATTCAGTCCAACTGAGCGGTAGCACAGTCAGACGTGCATGGTTTACAAGGCGGCGAAGTAGTCTCTCTTATGATCACATTGGCGTTCTGCTTGCATTTGTAACAGCAGTTGTTGCGGAAGGCGTTCGCATGTATATTCAGCGTGGCTTAACAGAGGCACTGCAGGCGCTTTCCAATTTGCAGGCTTACGAGACGGTCTCGGCACTTCGCAGTAGTCTAAACCTTGGGGCTCCGGGGACGTGTCTGCTCCGTTTCACCGCGGTCACAGGGAAACTGCAACCGGATAGCACGTGATATTTGGAGCCCTCGTCTGTCTGCATCGGTATAAACGTGCGCCCATTCGTAAAACGGTATCCGCCGTGAGCGGCATGCGTTATATGTTCTGTACACATGAGGCGCAGTGAACAGCAAACACAAATGCCACATCGCCAACAGCTGGCGTGGCGCGGTCTCTACGCGGCCGATGCACTGCGCGTGTCGTCAGTGTATGGTCGCTACCTTCCGGAGCCGCGCGTCTGCTAAAATGACTGGCGGCTAATCAACGTTCCGTTCATGTAACAGCGGGCTGCAAACGGCGCGTCCCGCATTGACTCCTATAGCTGCACGAACAGTTTTTAAATAAAGCCAGCCACGGGTCTGTGCGAGGGAATAAGCACACCATCGTATGGTATCTATATACTACACGATGCTTTCTAGCGATTCTGGTAGAAAAAGATAAAATTGAATCTGGAATCAAACATAGGTATTTAGCTAAGAGCTTGTGTTATTTAGCTAAGACGCCATCGTTATAGGAATGAAGCAGGACACTTGAGCAAATAGACAAGAGTGTGCTGAACTGGGCAGGTTGGCGCATGTTGAATGAAATCGAACAGCGCTGATGTCTGTCGTATACAGTGCGTTCTGTCATTCGCGGTGTTCAATTACCTTCCACAATGGACATCGTCAAAACAAAATGGCGTTTTGACGTCCGCGCGGATCCTTTGTTCACATTGCATGGGAGGACCGCTATGGGCACCAGGCGCCGGCCAGATGGCGTTGCGGCTGTTTCAGCTTCCTACAAGAACTTCTGCTGTTAAAAAGCATCTCTTGTGCAGGTATTGAAGAAAATGTCAGCTAGGAACACGAGGGAATATTTATCTCCAAGGTATAGCTTTTTCATCCACTTGTGCTGTTCAAGAGCATCTTTTGTTCGGTTACTGAAGAAACATCTGCTTCGAGCACGGAGCTTGCGTTTCATCAAGTTCTGCAGTTCAAAAGAATGTATCGTGCTGCCATTGAAGAAAAGGTCTGCTAGGACCACGAGGGAATCTCCGTCCTCAAGGTCTAGCTTTTTCATCATCTTCTGCTACTCAACAGCATCTTTTGTGCTGCTATTGAAGAAAACGTCTGCTCGGAGCACGGGGAATCTTCATCTTCAAGCTCTACCTTTTAAATCATCGTCAGCTGTTCAACAGCCTCTTTTGTGCTGTTTATGAAGAAATGTCTGCTAGGCGCACACGGGAACCTTCCTCGTCAAGGTCTAGCTTTTTAATCAACTTCTGCTGTTCAAAAGCATCTTTTGTGCTGTCATTGAAGAACAGGGCTGCTTGGACCACGGGGGAATCTCCATCTTCAAGGTCTAGCTTTGTCATCAACTGATGATATTCAACAGCATCTTTTATGCTCTTATTGCAGAAAAAGTCCGCTATAGGAGCACGCGGGAACCTTCATCTTCAAGGTCTAGCTTTTTCATACACTTTTGCAGTTCAACAGCATCTTTTGTGAAGATGGAAGTGGTCATCATCCATGTAGTCAGTATACACTTTCTTCATAGTCCGCAGTGCTTCCCTCTCTGCCCACAAAATGGCCCCTGTTGACTAATAGTTCAATTGGTAGGGCTCAGGACTTTCAACTATGGCTTGTAGGGACATGCTGTTTTGGGCTGACATATTATTTACTGATTTGTTATTTGAAAAGCCTTCAAGGACCATGGGGCAATACAGAGAGGGAGTGGGCTAAACACGTACGAAATGATGTAACCGGAAGTACGGCAGGAATGCATAAATAAAACAAATAATACAGTACAACACATTCTTCTCAGTACTTCAGCGGGTCCACAATATGTTTTTTCTCCGTTTAACGAAAACACATTTATTCTTTTAATTGCGCGCTGAATCATTACTTGTTCAAGCTTGCCAGCATTTAAAAAAAAATGGATTTTTTTTTTGTGCAGTGTCTGAATCGTCGTGGTTGCAATGTACCTAAAACTATACAGCATTACCTTATAATAACGATCGATCCGGATAGAATTTTTCTATAACGAGTCGCACTTTCAAGAGCATGTCTGTGGCCTCCGACACTGCGTGCTCCGCTTGCAGTAACAGATCTCGGAGGCCAATAGTGCGACAGGTACGCGAACACTGCACACACCCCAGCCATCCAACAGCTAGCTATCCGGAGCTGCTGTATTAATTTGTATGTAATGGATGAAATATTTTCAAGCAACGGCCTGTTGCAATACTGGAATACTACCAGTGACGCGCAGGTTTTATTAGCACGTTTTGGTAGCACTGCCTGTTTTGCATATCGAACTACGATACATGGAACAATGTTGCGGTCCCCATGGGCTAACAAACGAAATTAATTAAATAACAACTATAACGTAAATTTCTAGAAATATACGGTTAGCACCATTCGCGCCATGTCTTGCCTAATCATCACTTAATTTTTAACCTTGCACAAAACTGTACTTTGTCTTATATATAAGCACAGTTTGGAGAAAAGGTGTCGTGTTATAGGAATTATGCACACTGATATTGTGGAATGCGTCACACCTTATCTAATTTCGGCTCATCAGAATGTTCGCGGTGCTCACTTTACCTTGCTTTGATTGATTGATCGATTCATTCATTGAGTGAATGATGTCACAAAACAGGAAGCTACGGATAATTTTGACCACGTGGCGTTCTTCAAAGGCTCATTCACACATAGGCCGACACGGCACCGATCTTGGTCTGCCGACTGTTGGCGACAGCAGTTTACAGGACGGAAAACGCTGTGGTCAACGTTTTAAAGGAAGGAAAAGGTTGTCGCCAACAGT
The DNA here is from genome assembly GCF_013339745.2 of Dermacentor silvarum. NCBI lineage: Eukaryota > Metazoa > Arthropoda > Arachnida > Ixodida > Ixodidae > Dermacentor > Dermacentor silvarum. The sequence goes on from NC_051163.1 coordinate 23,277,198, forward strand.
CGACAGACCAAAATCGTTGTCGTGACGGTCTAGTGTGAATGAGCCTTAACGCATCCAGGGCGAGCACAATATAAACGGACATCTTTGCATCACCCACATCGCAACGAGACCGCCACGGCAGGGAATCGAACCTGTGACCTCGTGCTTTGCAGCAGAACGCTGAGTCACGGGATGACGTCTTCAAACCAGCTGCTTTCGCTTTACGTTGTCAAACAATTAGAGCAGGCGTGATTAAAAAAAAAAAAACACCGATGATTACGATACTCCATAATGCGAAATTCTAGCGCAGCTCTATACATGTTTTCATATCGCGATGTATTTGCTTGCGCGGACAAGCTGTCTCGCGCGGCACGTTGCAAACGGAGCGAATTAAGTGTGACGCGACTGCCTCGGAAATCGGGACATCCCGACAAGCAGCTCGTGGGTGACGCTTGGGCGCGATTCACAGCAGCCGCCGCAGACATACATCCGCTCATGCAGCGCTTTGTTTCCATATATGGTATCGTTGGACGAGTTAACCGCTTGCCATCGGTAAACAGATGACGGCGCGCTACACACGCCCCATCTCGTAGCGGTCGTCGCATGCCTTGCACGGCACTACGCTTTTCTTACGCTGCGCTCCGCGTTCGCTTACATTTTTCCCCGTGCTCGTTCGCTCGGTTACGCCGAGGGACAGCGCCGACGCTCGCCGCATGAACGGGTGCCTAAGAATTGCGCCCTAAAATTCGTGCACTACATATGAAATGACAGTTTCAAATTTATTAGCGTTGACAGATACAATTCAGGCATCGGGCAAACAAGAAATCCGACTACTAAGCGGGAAGGTGGGTGCGCTAAAAGGTCTGCGGTCTTACGACGCTCGAACCGCTTCGCAGCAACGCAGAGACAGACGACGCCTGCCGAGCAGAACAGAAGAACGCAGCCGGCGTCAGAGTACTGTTTCCGGACTAGCCGTGCGTCGTCCGTCGCTTTTCGCACGAGGTCCCGTTACCACGGGTAACTTTCTGGGCACGGTTTGCAGCCGACGAGCTGACGGGTTTCGTCGATCGGCTCATCGGGAAACGAGCACGAGTGACAACGCTGGAACTCCGAGGCTCTCGAGCAGCTGGTCTGCGCGTACTGGCCGAGGGGTTTGGGCTCGCGCATGAACCGCACCACTTCGGCCACGGTGACGAGAAACACGTCGTCCATGGTGAGAAGCCAGTCGAGGAAGGAAAGGTAATTAACCCTGCCTGCGCCCAGGATTCCGCAGCGAGTTTGCGTGGCTGAACACCGGGAACGGAGCCCTGTTGGTGTAGTAGTACCACTCGAAATTTGACCTGTTTGGAACCGTAAAGCGGGTAGGAAAAAAATGAGCAGGAACCGTTGACGATGATCGTCAATGTATAAGCGAATAGCGGTGCGCTTCTCGAAATCTGTGTGCCTTATTAAACGAATGATACGCTCGAAGGCGTATGTTTGTTGCAGTGAGAATATTTAGGTATAGGGCGTGTTGTTTCATTGCGTATAGTATAGGTGGTTATAAAAAAGCCGGCAGATCCCACGCCCTGTGAGAATCGATGTTATGCGAAGCAGTGTGCGGGGAGCCTACCAAGTTAAAAGAGACGACCATGAGAGCATCACGACGTAGGCGGCTGTTTCATGACTTACATGACACGCATGTCATGGCATTCATTTCATGAGGCCTCAGGAGACCCAATTAGCTATGCTGAAGAGACCTTAAAGCCAAAGACTTAGTCACGCTCACGACTATGACTTCGACAATCAACCTTTTAGCCTTTTCATTCACTTAGTACGACATTTGAACCCATTCCAATGACTTTTCAGTGTTAATATTTGTTCGATGTCATTGTAATTTTTGCTGAGTCATGGTCATGAATATGACTTCTACCAAAATGCTTTAGTGTTTCCCTCCCTAGTACCCCCGTCCGAAGACATTTCAGTTGTTTTTGTGTGTTAATCTTGTTTTCGCTGAATCATTGTCATTTTGCTGAGTCATGGTCATGAATATGACTTCTACTACCATCCTTTAGTGTTTCCTTCACTTAGTACACACATAAGAACCCATTTCAGTGGTTTTTGAGTGTTAATCTTCTTTCGCTGAGTAATGGTCATGACTATGACTTCTACCATCGTCCTTTAGTGCTTCCTTCACTTAGTACCCACGTCCGAACCCATTTAAATGGTTTTTGAGTGTTAATCGTTTTTCGCTTAGTCATTGTAATTTTAGGTGGCTGTTTCAAGACCTACATGACACGCATGTCATGACATTCGTGTCATGATCTATCATTTATGTTCGTGATAAACTCTTGTCATACTATGCCAGTTTTGTTACATACCAAGTTAACGAAGCGACTACGAGATCACCAAGACGGAGGAGGCTGTTTCATGACCTACATGACACACATGTCATGATATTCATGTCATGACCTATCATTTATGTGCGTCATACACTCTTGTCATACTATGCCAATTTTGGTACATACCAAGTTAACGAAACGACCCTGAGAGCACCAAGACGTAGGCGGCTAGATAGATAGATACTGTAAAGGCGACGTTTAGCTGAGGAATCAAATGCGTATCTACATTATTGCGATAGCAATCATACGGACACTCAAAGCGGATTTCTGCCGTCAGCATCGCCGTCGCCGTGAGGTTCCGTATGACGTCAAACGGCGATGAAATCGTCGCCGCGCGCCGTATGCTATGTGCGAGTGAAAGCGCGCGAGGGACGCGCGCTTTCACGGGAGGGAGGGGAGGCGACCTCTAGCTGCGGCACCAAGTGCGTAATTATATAAAAACGTCGCGAGGCGAGAAGGTGGTGGAGACTTCCGAAGCTGCTCGACGAGTGTCCCGTTCTAATCTCGTCGAAAACCTCCGAGCCGCCCCCAGAGGCACCGGCAACAATCACCAACGCCACACGCGTTCAGTGCGAACGCGGGCAAAACGTCGACGGCATTCGAAAACAGTTCTGCGCGTTGCTCGTGCTGCTGCATGTCCAAGTTTACACAGCTGATAAAACTACTATCCTTACTCCGTATAGCTCTCTACTAATTTGCTATCGCAATTGATGCTTCGCTTTTCGGATGAAACTGCGACATTTTTTTATATAAATACGCATTTGGTGCCGCAGCTAAACGTCGCCTCTCCTCCCTCCCGTTCCCCCACGGCCTTTCGCACGACAAGAGAAGTCGCGTTTGCTCTCCGCCGTGCGTTCGCTCCCCGTGAAAGCGCGCGTCCCTCGCGCAGCATACAGCATACGGCACGCGGTGACGATTTCATCGCTGTTGGAATCTATATGGAACCTCACGGCGACGGCAATGCCAACGCCATAAATCTGCTTGGAGTGTCCATATAATTGCTTTCGCAATAAAAGTGAGAGGTTACGTAGTACAGCGCGTTATACATCGCTTAAGTAGCCATACTTTTGTTCTAAACTGCGATCGTTAGCACTCTCCGATTAAAACCCTGAGTATGCGAACAAAATTCTGATTTATTTCGAATGCTCCATTTGGACTTTCAACAAACAACACTTCGTAACTTGCAATATTATCACAGAAACTTGAAATATTTGGAATGCCATAGGATACTATATAGTGGTCAATACTAGGAACATACTTTATATTATTCGCAAGAACGGCTGTTTCAGTATTCGAAAATAGTTCGATATTCATTTCGATTTGCTACTGGCAGTATTCGATTCGTATTCAATTCGATCTCAAAAATGATCCTGATCCCTTTTGACGCAGGGCAGGCGTTTGTCAATGCCACAGGAGATGTAGAAAAACAAGAAAGGAAATAAAGTGAGGCGTATAAAGTAAAGACAGGAACAACATAAAACACAGTTCGTCACAGTCGCACAGTATTGGTTAGATGGCGCCACAACCACGCTGCGGCATAACGTCATCGTGGCCGCCATCTTAAAGTATACGTACACTATTGGGTGCGAGGACTTACGGAGTCACCATCTGTCGGAAGCGCCTCGCTTGCGTATTATGAGGGATAACGCGGTGCACTCCTCATAGGTTTCGCTGTCGGCACTCAATAAAAACACCATGCGGGAGCCCTCCTGGCCATTTCTGTAAGTATTCTCCAAACAAGGGAAGTTTCTTACTGTCAAAATAATAATTTTGGGCAAACAGAAATGGTAAAATTTCTTACATAAACAGGCAGCTAGGGTGGCCGCAACAACACCACCTAGATAGCGCAAGGCCTACACACTCCAATCCATGTCGTCATGATACCTGGTCCGACTGCCATAGAATCCAATGGGGATGCTCCCGCGTAAGCAACAGTGATTTTGACATTACCGCTTTCGTCACGCCAGCCTTGGCAATGAAAATATCGGGCCAGGTAGCATGACATCATAGATGAAAGTGTGTAGGCCTGTGCTATCCACTTGGTGTTTGCCGCAAGCAGGAAAAGTGGCTGGAAATTCAAATGCAGCTGAATGACGAAGTTATTAGCGTGTATGCCTTGACCGAAACGCACCTAGGACATTTGGAGCCCAGCTGCCTGTTAACGACAATTTCCTATGAGAACGGTGCAACAGAATGACTGGCTCAAGGAAACGCGGAGGCATAGGCAAGCTAATTAGGCAAGGCATGAAGTGGCAAAGGGCAAAAGAGACATCGAAGGAGCATTTATGGATTAGGAGCACATGGGAAGGCAAAAAGACGTGGCTTGGACAAGCTTACCCGTGGACAGATAGCAGAGATTACAAATATTGCATAGAAGCGATATTAACGAGTTCAAGAAAACAGGCCAGGCGGTTTTAGTAGGTGATATCAATTCGCACATAGAAGGAAGGTTTAGACGGATATACTGATTACAATGGTTCTCCAATGCTGGATCTGTGTGAAAACAGAACCTTAATGTAGTTAACAGGGAGAATAAGCGTCACATTCAGGTAACGTGGCAATGCGGAAACAGGCAGTCATGTATCGATTACGCCTTAGTCTCAGAAATGGTCTACGAACAACTAGACCAAATAATAAAAAAAACGAACATGGAAAAAATAGCCTGGATAGCGATCGTAGACATTTAATATTAAAGTTTGGGAGAGATACTAATGCAAAACACGAACCAATAGCATCAGAATTGCTAAAAAATTAATGAAGAGCAGATAACAGATCGCAAAAAAACATTACAAACATTAAGAAGAAAATAGAAGCTTTTCCTAGAACAGCCTGGGAACAACCTGGGAACTGGTAGACGTTATGCAGCAGAAAATAAGACACACGAAAAAAAAAAAAACATTGATGGATAGGAAAGAGGAAACCACGCAAGTGTTGGAACAAGGAAATAAAGCAAGCTGTAGGAGATCGTAAGCAGGCGTATAGGGATCATCGAGAAGCCGAAAAGGTGGGATTACATGTAGAAGATGTGCTCCTTAGATTGAACAAATACCGAGAAAAGAAAAGGGTGGCGAGTGAGCTCGTGCAAGAGACAATTAAATGCGCAAGTGAACAGCGGATGCATAACATTCACAAAAGAGACAAAGGTGCCTCAAAAATATTCTGGAACAATATAAAAGCACTCGGAGCTCCAACTAAAAACTCGCAAATGGCTATAAGGGATGAAGACGGTAACATCTACGAAGGAGACAATGCGTTGCGGTACATCACAGACGTTATGAGGGATAACTTCGGCAAGAAAGAAAGAGTAGTTCAGACAACAGATCCGGCAACAAAAGAGAAGCCTGAGAGATCAAAATTTAGCACAGAAAGCTTTTATTAGAAAAAGGCAACAGAAGATGTCCCGAATAACACGACAGTAGGACCCGATGCAAGTGATTATAACGAAAAAATTCTGGTTAGATGGCATGAAAGCAAGATGAACCTCATATACAAAGGCAAATGTGATAGGATAAGACGAGCTCATACAGGCCAGTTACAGTAACGTCGGTGATATATAGAGTTGCAATACAAGCGATAAAATTAGAACTTTCTAAGTGGGTAGAGAAAAATGTTGTACTGGGGGAACTACAGAATGGGTTCAGACCAGGCAGAGAGACAGAGGGAATAAACTTTAATCAAAAGAGTGCGCGAGCGTAGGTAGCTCCTCCGCTATGCAGTGGGTGGCCCTCTCAGTCCAGGAGTCCAGTGGCCTTAGCTGCGTTTCTCGCTCAGCTGACCAGGTTGAGCTGGTCCGTCGAGTCGGAGCTGGACAGCGCTGCCTCCCATTGCCGTGTGGTGGGGTGTGTTATGGGTGTGAGCTGTGGTGTGTTTGCACAAGCCCATACCATGTGGTAAATTAAGTGTTGCACATTGATCACAGCGTGGACATTTATAGGAATACAACGCAGGGTGTATGGCGTGGTAAAGACTCAAATGTGGATATGTGTTTGTTTGGAGTTTTCGCCATACTTACGGCTTGCCTCTCACGTCAGAGCATTATGCGGTGGGGGTAGTGTTCTTCGTGAAATGCGATAGTGTTGTAGGATGTGCGTGTAGGTTAATGGTATGGCAGACCAGGCAGACCGCTTAGAGGATTATCTAACTCAGTGCATAGAGATTTCAGTAGCTCAGGATAGACCTTTATCCATAGTATTTCTAGATATATTAAAGGAGACATTATTGTAAATGTTCAGATAACTATTGGCACATGAAGAATAACGAGACGAGTGAATATGAAAAAACTGGTTATATGTGGAATAATGAGATTAAGACATTGGCAGGCACAGGATATATGCTCATCTGGTGCAGGAGCAGGGCAACAGAAGTTCTCCTGGAGAGGCCTCCGTGATTCAGTGGTCTAAAATCAGCGGATGATGATATATTTTAAAGCAAGCAATTTTCCACCTTTCTTGATTATTTGTCCTAACAAAAACATCCCTGGTCTACTGAATTGTAATGTCTGTTTTCAGAGTTCAAAAATTTTGAGCCTAATCCTTTAAATCCCCACAAAATTTCAATGTTTGGCAATATTTTGAAGGATGCTAAAGGACCTAAATAAATATCTACTCGCAAGAGTCGTTAAATTGTGATTTCTTTTAGATATGACACATTTCATTCAAATCATTCCAGCAGTTGCATAAGTGGAGCACTTACTGCATTTTACATTATGTGAATGGATTAATACAAAAAATGGTGACGGATTTTGTGGGGGCATTCTGTTGATGCGCGATTGCTGTTATTGAAGAAAAAGTGTGCTAGGATCCCGGGGGAATCTTCAACTTCAAGGTCTAGCTTTTTCATTCACTTCTGCTGTTCAACAGCATCTTTTGTGAAGATGGAAGTGGCCATCATCCATGTAGGCCACACACTTTCTTCACAATCCACAGTGCTTCCCTCTCTGACCACAACATGGCCCTGGTGGACTAATGTTCAGTTCAGTTCAGTTGGTACAGCTGAGGACTTTCTACTATGGGCTTCTAGGGACATACTGTTTTGGGTTGACATACTATTTATTGATTTATTATTTGAAATACCTTCAAGGCCCATGAAGCAATACAGATAGGGAGTGGGGCAAACACGTACAAAACGACGTAACAGGAAGTATGGTAGAAATGCATGAATAAAAAGATACTGTACAATACATTCAAGTGCAACTCTAAATAGTATGTGGGGAGACATAAACATATAAAAGAGCATATGTTCTTGAAGTACAATTTCAAGTATGTCGAGTTGGTTTACTGATATTATGGAGGTGGACAAAATGTTCCAATCTTCACTTGGATAAGGGGAAAATGAGTAAAAAACAAAATACATGTTAGTCTTAGAGAAGGAATCACCAACTTTGTATCGACAGTATGCGTGAGATGAGGTATAAAATGGCCGTGAAAGAACTTCCCATTTGAATTCTTGATTGAGATGACAGGTTTCAAAGAAAGAAGACAGTGGCCAGGCTTTTTTTTTATACAGTGAGAGCAAGGGAAGGTTTAGGCTTAGTTTCACAGAACACAGACATGCGATGATAATTAGCAACAATAAATTAACAAATCAATTTATTAAAATTATTCGAACTCTTCATTGAAATCTACTGGTTGATGGTGCTTATAGCATGTCATGCATAAAAAAAAAATTTCTCTTTTCATAGCACATGTCTTTGCATTGCCACAAGCTTTGTTTCTGGAGGAAGCCCTGCGCCACGGCAGTTCTGTCTCATCAATGACATACCACTATAAAAAAAAGGCGAATGTTTCACTTCCACGTACATTCTAAAGCCTATTATGTAGAGGTTTCTTCTTCAGAATCTTCTGAACTGCTCTTTTCTTCAGCGAACTCCTGCTTTGCTTTCGAGAGTTCCTGTAGTTTTGCTTTCGTCAATGTCGATATCTTTCGCTTCACTTCCTGCTTTGCATCGTTTAATTTAAGTAACTTTTGCTCGATCCTGCCCGATGCAGATTTCGACGATACTGGTGTGCAGCATTCACTGTGGTCGTCGTCGGTTTGGTCTCTTAAAAAGTTGCCTGCAGAACAAAAAGAGGCTGAGGTTATTAATGATAAAATGTTTGTAATAAAAAAGCAGTCTTCTGTGAGTAATTGCGTTATAACACAAATATATTACAGATTAAAGGGGCCCTGAAACACTTTTCTAACTGCTAATCATAAAATGACTTCACTATTAACGGGCGTTTGCACATGAAAATGGTGCAAAAATTTTTCAAATCCTTCAATTATGAGCAGACTGGCATAAGACTGGTATAAAACAGGCATAGAATCGAGCGAAAGGGCATCGCAACAAAATAGAGGCCCAACTTTACTAGTAGTCTAAAATCTCTTATAAGTGTTTCAGAACCTTCATACTTGCTAAGTGCCATCCTTTTAGATGCGAAAAGAGGTTCTTAAACTCTACCACACACTTTTGTGAGTGCTCCTTTAACGGAACTGCTTATGCAGCAAAGCTTTTGCACGTGTTAATGAAATTAGCTGAAAGCTTGAGTGGGCTCCATACCTGAAAGCTGCCCATGTTATTATCCTAAGGGTTTCAGGGTGCATTCACACTGGCGATTAACAGAGGTCGTGCGACCGACCGCAACTGGCGACCAAGGAGAGACTCAAGGCGACCAATGTTCACGCCGACATGAGTGAATGGCCCGTCGTCAAGCAGAAGTGCCTCGCAATTGATGCTGTTCACGTCTCCTTATCACACCATTACCACATAAAATAGACAGATGTCCTGCCCCTGCGCCACTGATTGGTTCAGTGGGTTTGCAACTGCAGTCACGTGAGTGAAAAATCGACCAGCGATTGACTGACCCAAAACAATCATTTCTTGACCAAAGCGACCAATTTGGTTGCATGAACTCTGCGAGTCACCGGTGTAAATGAGCCCGAAACATAGAAAATATTTATAAAAATAAAAATTTTGAGAGTTACATTCAAGAACTCAGCACGCTAGTCAATCTTACCAAACATGTGCTCCAGACTACAGTAATAGTAGCCTCGTTCATCTTTCGGCTTTGAAATACTCAGCAGCTGGAGGCTCTTTACTTGTTGCATTCCAAATGGCTCATCTTTGAACGTTGTGTACCATTCTTCTTTAATCTTCTTTATCTCCTAGAAACCAGATGAAAAGATAATCACAATTTCAACAGTCTGGCAGCAGGACACTTTGGAAGCCTTGGTAAAATTGTTGATAATTTATAGTTGATAATCAGGGAGTAATTCGGTTTGGGGAGTGTGAATATTAGAAATTTTAGAATAACGAATCGAACAATGTCCTATTCAATTTGTAACTGTATTTGAGAATCCAAATATTTTTCCAATAGTTTTTGCACGCTTCATGCTGCTGAGTGAACACAGTCCAAGCATCAAACATGAGATTTAGGCAAAAATTCAATAATGCCCAGACTGCCTTTTTCAACTAAACACAATCACTCGCAACAAAATGTTGTTTAGACACGGCATTCAGTATTGAGTACTGTTTAGTACTGTTTATAGATGCAGCCGATGATACGCATTTGTGATTTTGTTGCAAATGTATGTACACAGATATTAACTACGCTAAAAAGGCACCCTTTCAAAGCTTTATATGGTAATGTATGACCATGCATGACCTTTATATGGTAATGCATTACTATTGCTAATGCATGCTTTGCAGAGCCCCGAGATTGTGAACAAATTGCTTAGTTGTTTCTAATTCTCCCTTTGTGCTTTTAGTAAAGCAGGCTTTATAATGTGCAGTGTAATGACAAACTTTCTAATGTTGTGAATACCAAGATGTGAAAAATGGTAAATATTAATGGTGGGAAGGCTGTACATTATTTAGAAACATTGACAAAAAGTATGCTATATTTGATTTGCTTCGGGCATTATTCAATTCGTATACGGCTCGCTTCTGGCACTGTTCAACTGGGTCTGAAAAACTACTATATGCATGCTCCTAAGTTAGGTTTTATGTCTCAAAGGTGTGTTCTCTGCACGACAGAATATAACTGCATAGCATGAATAACCGAAAAAGTTAATTTACTAGCTCCCACAGCATACATTATGAGTGTGCTATACACTTTATCAACATGATAGTTTGATTTGATCTGTCAACATTCATGGTGAAAAGTGCTTGGCAGTGAATGAAGATTCTTGAAGTCCCCAAGAATATTCGAAATGCATGAACCTGATATTTTGAAGCAGGTCAATTATCCTCTGCAAACTGGCATTGAATCTTATACCGAGGATTACAAGATGAAAAGCCGAACTGACAAGAGGATGTGCTCTTGAGATGGCGAACCTACAGAATGATAACGGCATGCCCTCCCAATATACAAGCAGCAGAGGAAGAGTCTTTTCCAACAATATCACACGTCTGCAGCACATATGCACTGCTGGGGTCAACCCAACCGTTCAGCATCACCTCTGCGGCTGCAGTCGCTTCTAGAGCAAAAGGACCGAACATTTGCATCCACACATCACCTCTCTTAAAGAATGGGTCACACACGGGAACGGCGTGCGCATGCCAGAGAGCGCTGATCTTTTTGTGGGAATTCGCACATTCAGCTGGCTTAACTGACGGATGTGAAGCAATTTGCTTTTCTTTTTTTCCTTTTCATTTACCCCCCTCCCACAAGAGGCCATAGTGCCATCTGTTTTAATAATGGGAATTAATCAACCAATAGTACCTTACAGTTTCACATATCCTAGCGGTCTCATCTACTGCAGTTAATTAACAAGGGTTACTCTAGCCCAGTGGTTCTCAAATGGGGATCCGCGGACCCCAGGGGTCCGTGAAGCCATATTGGGAGGTCAAAAAAAAAAAAGAAAAAAAAAGGAAGTGTGCGAATATTTGAAAAGTTGGAACATTATCGAATATTATGTTTTTAATATTCGAATTCGAGAGTAGATATTTGGAAATGTTCTAATACTCGGTTGGATACGCATATTCAAATCAAATCGAATATATTGCTGGCTACGCGGCAGAAAATACGGTTCTTAACATTTGTTTCTATCTAATTTAATAACATTGGGGCGATATTGTGTTGAATTTTGTGATATTTGCATGCTGCTGGCGAAATTGTTTGCCTGTAAAGCACACTTAGCCACTAAACGTATAAACAATCCGGGAAAGCCAGCCTCTCAGTAGCAATGGCATAGGTTTGCGGACAGCGAGGGTGCACTTTTTTTTTTTTTTTTGCACCCAATAAGCTTGGAAGGCTCTGCGTGAAGACAAATCCTTCTAGGACAAAAAAAGCTGAGTGCGCAAAGCAGCACAGAAACAAGTTAGTAGATTGCAAGGCTTTTGTGGTTTATCGTATTCCGCTCTGCTGTGGAAACACTACATTCGCCAGAGCAGTAGGTGCTTAAATGAGCGGTTAAGACAGCACAAAATCAAAACAAGAAAGCTGCCGCCTGATGGATTTCTCGCCCTACATACCAAAGCATGTCGCTGCCGACCTTTGTTTTATAAAACAGTCATTGTTGGTCAATATAAGGAAGAGAACAACCGATTGATTGTTGAGGCAGAGTATATCGACGCACTTGGTGAACTGCGTATTAGCAAGCCGTTGATAGCGTTGTCTCCTAAGGAGTTAGATTTCCTGCGTGAGCGTTTGCAAATTGTTCTGGTAGGCTATCGCGGGTCATGAATAAGGTTTCGATAGTGTGACTTTCATCACACATGTTTCTTAGTGCTTCCACGTGATCTATGTCTGCTATGGTGCATGTGGTATATAAGCGGTCTGGTTTTGAGAATAAACACTGTTGTTGCTAGTAGTACTATGTGATGCCTTTTTTTACGTGCCTTCTTGTGTCCGTGTTACGTTTCGCACTGCTTTAAAGTGTTCCTGCAAACAAGGTTCTTTAACCCCTTATCTTCCTACTTGCTTCATCTAGGAAACACAAAACTGAAAGTGATGGATAAAAATTGTAAACGTTCTCTTAAACCCCTTACACAGGCACTCCCGAGATAACTCATACAACCACCCTCGCATGAAATGAAATGTCCACTGGACTAACATGCCATAAAAGCCCAGCAGTGGGTGAGGTGCAGTCGAAAAAAAAAAAAAAAAACGGCCGTCAAAGGGTTAAAGGTCACATGTCAAGTGTCATCGTAAGCGTCAACTGCTCAATTCTGGTACAAAGAAAGTAGACATCGGAAAGCACACCACATACGTTTCTTCGGCTGCTTGTCCTGCTGATTTTTGCCAACGTCAGGTGAGGCATAAACTCTGTGCCTTCCGTCAAGTCCAGGTTCGCCTTTTTAAATTCTTCGCGGCAGACTTGTGCGAGAGCCTTGAGCCGAGACACCGAGTCTTCTCCGATGGTCTTCACGTACAGGACCTTGGGTAGTGGCATTTCAACCTTATGAAAGCACTCGCTTCTGTGCCTCCAGACTACGCTTCTAACTTAGCGCGAACGGTGTTTGCAGAGCAGTGTGCCGCATGCTGAATAAGTGCACAACTTGAGGTGCCTCGTATTGTACTACAATGCTAGCTGTTCAGGCTCATGTATGTGTGCAGCAGTCACCATCAGCTAGGCGACAATAAAATGTAAACAAGGTCTTTCACGTTTCACTGCTGTACAGATGGCACTGTATTAAGGCAATGTTTTGATACACGTCCATGCAGCAGCACACAATCTGTCTTTCAAAATGAATGTTGTCACTGACTCTTCCTTGCCCAAAACAGTAACCTGTATTTGTTTGCAGTAACCTCAGGGTAAACAATATACGTTATAGAGGGAAGGGGCAACACAGACAAAGGTAAAAAATATACACAAAAGCACATTATAAAAATCAGCTAAAAACAACATTAGCATACTAATTACATTTCTTTGTCAACACGTTTGTAATTCACGAGTAATGAATGGTACCCCGACGTGTATATTAATATTTGCAAGTATGTCGTGTCATATCTATGAGTGTTACACAAGGCATTATTTAACAACATGGTTCCAAGTCGCGTTATTTGTTAGGCCCACAACTTTAAGGAAAGATCTTGAGGTTGTGTTGTTATAGATTATCCCGTTTCTGATTAATTGCATATGACGCAACCTGCATGTAGTGCCTTCTTATGTCTGTTTACTACTGTAGTACCATGTAGGGCTCTAACGCGCAGCTAATTGGTGATGATCGTTATCATCAGATGTTTAGAACGTTTAGCACTACAGTCGAACCTTGTTATAACGACGTAACACATTACACGAAAACACCTTCCTTACAGTTTAGGTGTGTGGGCAGGTGAGCAGGGGGAAACACCGGACATGTGACTCCCCCCCCGCAATTTCTGTGGACTAGGATACCTGGTATATAAAGATGTGCAACAACACTTGCCTGCCCCCTCCACCCCTTAAAAAAAATTCCTGCCTACGGCACTGTTATGTCCGATATTTGTTACAAGCACATATTTGTTAGCACTTATATCAGCAAGACACATCTTGCACATTCTCCTTTACATCAGTGTCTGTTAAAGATTCAACTTATGCTGTACTTTCAACGTCGCAAAACGTATGTTATTTAGGTCACATGGATGTACTACTGACTTCGTTCCTGAAGTGGTCCAATCCCTCAAAATGTAGCACAAGGGGAGTGGCTTCAAGGTCATCCGTGACCGCCTCGTGGCTGCGACTCAGCGAGTCCTTGGCTCTGAAAGTGATTCAGTAATACCCATAAATGGCTGCTTCATTTCCTGACAAAAGCAGACGGTGCTTTTCCACACTCTAAACAAATCTCACGAAAAGAGCTGTTTCTTTCCACTTTCCAAGCAAAGCTTTTTTTTTTTCATTATTAAAAATAAAAAAAAAATGGTCAGAGCTTTAAAGCCCAACTGTAACGAAATTTCAGTTAGGCTAAATTGATTGTAAATGAGTGGTATACTAAATAATTCAGAAGGACGTGCTGCGCAAGTTTAAAATCAACGGGAGAAATAAGAAGAGACAGAACAAGCGCTGTTTATGTTCCCTCTTGATACGTTGATTTTAATCTTGCACATCCTTCTTAAGACTATGCACTAACTAGCCCTCTGGTACTCTAGTGCTCTGGTATTTACTAATCAAGCATTCTTGGCAAAGCTGCAGGGATGGTGCTTGTCTAATTTTCTTATTCGCAGCCTCTAAACAGCACGTAAGCAGACGACGGACTAATGCATGCACAGGTGCATGACTTAGGCTTGGACTAAGGCATGCTACACTTCTGGCAAGCGGTAATGGCGGCATTTTTTTTTCTTGTATCCAAGAACGTCTTCTTTTTTTACTTTTTGTGATGCACCCACTCGTAATTTAAATGTAAAATTTTGCACGGTGCCTACAAAACAAATACTATATACGCAGTATATAAGATATAGTACAAGTTAAAAAAAAAATTTTTTTTTACTTATTGTTTCTTATACTTTTTGCGTGATAGTAGTGATATTCTGCATGTTATATATATTCATGCACGTAACAATAAACTTTAGCCGAAAGTTAGTGCCTTGCCGTGCCCTTCGGCCTCATGTACACAGTTTCCCTGCATTGTTTAGCCACAATGAACAGATAAGTCAATTAAGGGCTGCTTTTAAGCATCTGTTACAAACTGTGATGTAGTATAATTGTATCAGCAAATGTCCCAAGCTGTCTAAATATTAAACAGCTCATCTGTTCAAGAGGTCATAACCAGAAGGTCTACAGCGAGAAGTTCACAGGCATGTGGGCTGTATTGACTGCATACCCTTGCTTGCTTAATCTAAGGCAAGATGTAGCCTGCGCTGCGGCGTGCCAACTGGTACTTTCTAATGTATAAAAACTAGGGGTGTGCGAGGATTTGGAGTTTCCAATGCGAGTTGAACAGTCTTTGCTATTCCAGTCACTTCCGATTCGAGAATTCACTATACGAATTTGTCGAATATTTGTTTCTGTTGGAATATTATAACGGAAAAAAAAAAAACTGCTGTTAGTCTACAGGGAGAACGACCGCTGCAAACGGGGACTTACAAATGATTCTGTCGCAAGATAATTACAATTGTTGTGCAGGTGTGCCGGTTCCTTAGGCGTACCAGTTCCTTGTGGCATGGAGATGATCGCTTTGGTACAATAGCTTCCAGTCATTAAATTAGTACGTCCTGTTTTACGGAGCCTAAAGATTTTTGTCTCGATTAAAGCAAAGTAATTTATTATGTGGCTAGTCTCACCATGTTTGCATTCCTCTAAACAATGTGTGTGGTGTTGCAGTGCACTTCTTTGACAAACACAGCACCTACAACGTGCATTTGGTGAAGTGCTGCCCCTTTGTTTCGTTATTGTTCTAGCCATTGCTGCACTGTATACGATCACCTTTTTTGTTGTTTCTCACTCACAAGCCTCTCAGTTGACCTGACATCCAGATGTTAACAGCATTATATGTATCAGATAACATAAATTAACTTCTTTTTTGCCTACCAAACTCCATAAAACCTTTAATGTCATTTTGTTTCGAAAGTAAAAATATTCGGTATTCAATTCGACATGTGGAGTTAGTTTTCCTTGAACATTCATATTTAAATCAGAAAACTTCGCTATTCGAACACCCCTAATGAAAAAACAAATATGTCTTACGACAACACTGGGCACAATGTTGTTAGCTAAGCCGAGCCACAGCACAGAAACAACTCTATGGAGGTATATACCGCTGTAGTGAGTCGTCGCCATCGTTCACCCGAAGCACAAGGAGGGTGATATGCAACGTAGCTATTTCCACGAGCAGTTGTTCAACATTTGGTTCCTGAATCCGCAGGTGGTCCTGGACCCTTTTCGCCTTTCTGTGGACCTGGTAAAACCACACTCTCATTAATTTTTTTTATTCAGGTGGTCTGTTCAGAAGTTCAATGCAGGGAGCTTGCTTGTAAAAATGCTAAGCAACACAGGTACAGTTGAAAACACTCACCATGGTGGCATAGTGGCTTTGGCATTGCGCTGCTAAGCACGAGGTCGCACGATCAAATGCCGGCTGCATTTCGATGGCGGCAAAATGCAAGAACGCCCACGTAATGTGCACTGGGTGCACGTTAAGGAAACCCAGGTGGTCAAAATTAAGCTGGAGTCCCCCACTATGGCGTGCCTCATATCTTGGTTTTGGCACGTAAAACCACAGAATTTAATTAATTTCAGTTGAAGATGACCTTGCTACAGATAGCCAAAATGGTGTTCATCAGACATTGCATCTGCTCAGTTTTAATGTGGATATTTTTGTGGGGAGGATAGCGTATATCACGTGACCAATTGTACATTCTAACATTACCTTTTCAAAATTGGCTCTAGAGCCATTGTGTCAAGTATTTATCCCGGATATAAAGTCATGCGTGCAGAAGTTGTTTGAGCATATTCTTGCCGTCGGCTTTCATGAAAATTGGCACTAATTTGATCTAAACCGTTGTGTTGTCACAGATGATGAAAAGCAAAGTGTATTTCGAATACCGCGAGTGCATTTGAGAATTCAGAATGCACCATCATCAATGTGCCAATCAACCATACAATGTTACCGTAGATGTGCCGTTTGTGTGTTTATGTGATCACTGTGTATATCATAATTATCACCCAGCACCTGGAGTGGCAAGCGAGGAAATTAGCCACGCGAACTTCTCCAGCATATCATTAAAGTTCCAAGTCTCCCTCACACAATGTTACACTATCACCTCGACGTTAAAGTAAAGTAGCTTGACGTCAACAAACACGAAAGACACATACAAAGACGTTGGTTACACACAAAGGCAGATGGTTACTTTCCTCATGTACATGGTTGGATGCTATCTTCCTCATCTAACCATATTTGGAACAGAATAAGAAAGGGTTTTCTGCATTCGTAACATACCAGCCGGTAATAAGAACTGATTAGAAAGCCGATCACGTTCTTAAGCAGTCTTTGGAACTGAGGGGGATATGAAGCAGTAGATCGCACAGAAGGTTGCTCTCACGTTTATGTTATCCACTTGAATTGCCACAAAGTAGTTCGGCCGAGAACTCTTTGCAGATTTTGTGCTCTTTGACTTCTTAGATGACGACGCCGACCCAAATTTGCCTTCAATGAAAAGAAAAAGAAAGATATGAGCTAAAGGAATGTTACAACATTTTTCCACAAGCCACGTACCCGTTGCAAAGCCCAAACAATTTTGCAACGTGCTTTTCTCTTTTCTAACCAACCTGCAAACAGTGGTTTGAGGCTGTAGACAGGGTCGTCGTCGTCATCATTCTCGGTGTCAGCTGAGGAAAGTAAACCGGGTAGCTCGAAAATCCACCCAGACCCTGCAGCAACCTCGGTTTCCCCGGCAGGTTCGTCGACAACGGCCACGCAGCTCTCGTTTGAACTAGAGCCGTCGTCAGAGACGCTCCGTTCCCGTAGTACGGCGGTTGCGTTTAGCTTTGGCAAGCGCGTTCGCGTAGACCGTTTGACAGGCGTAGACGCCGCATCGGCCGCCGCTTTGCCAGCGTCGTCACCGACTTGCTTCTGCAGGTGGGAAGAAGCGGCACTCATTTTTATTACAACGCACATAAATAACACCCAAAATCGGAGGGTGAAAAAATCACAAGCAAGCGGTTCTCGAGTCAAAACGGACGTCTTACACCGGGCATCGACGACGGCTCAGTACTGCTGGTTTGGGTCGCGGCAGTCTTTGGACCAAGATCGTCTTCCATCGCTGCGCGCGGAGGGGACGACGTGATGTCCACCGGCGAATTTTCGGCTCCGTCTGCCTCGCTCGAAGAGTCTCCTTCCTTCTTATCACCGTCAACGTGCAGCAAGCGCAATATACGCGTTGAAGTAGTCTTCGTTTCAGGTTGGGTCTCGACGACGGTCTCGTCCAAGGCGGGGTTACACAAGCTCCAGTCGAGTATGGCGGGGTCCTGGGAGGAAACGTTGCCACCACCCTTGCCCTCCGGTAACGGTTGCACGGGCTGAGGAACTGTCGCAGCAGGGCTCGGGCCAACGGTCTCGGAATGGCCTATGCCGAGAGCAGAGCGGAGAGCGGACTCAACGGCGGTACTCGAAGGCCTGCCGGCAGGGTTTTCGCCCGTAGCCCGTGCCTGCGTGCTAACGCCGAGGGCGTCGGTGTGCGGCGGTACGGTTCTCTTTTCGGAGAAAGACGGCAGGTTCTTTTTTGAGACAACGATGGCTGTCATCGGTGGGCAGCTCGGGTGCATGTCGCGCGACATGCTGCTGCTGCCGGCGCGAGCGTTGCTGCTGGTGGTACGGCGGGAGAGCGGTTGACGCACAAACAGGTCGATGCAGCCGTTTGCCACGCAGCATGAGCGATTTCGAAAACTTAGCAGTAGGTGATGTCCCGCGAGGGCGATTGGCCCTATACTCATTGAAAACGACTGTCCCTTTCTTTAACCGCCGGAGGAAAAGGTGTTTGTAAACTGCTCATTAGGTTGCAGCTGTCACTGAGAGACAAAAAAACATGGAGCTGGATTTTGCTTGGCTTGCTTCGGATTGCTCAACAGCTCCCGCTGTTAAAATTAACAGCTTCGTACACAACTATAAAATTATAATATTGTTAATTTTTTGTGTGTAAAACACTTAAAATTTATAGAATTTACATTTACGTGTATTTTGTGTTGGTACAAAACTGCAACTGGGCTCAATCTAAAAGCAGACGACGCAATACGTTGTTTCAGTCGGGGCAACGCCTCCTATAAAGTCTCTATAGGAGGCGTTGGTCGGGGTACATTCGGAGCACTCTTGCGATAGTTTTCGCCGATAATTTCTTGTCCTCAGGAACATTTATTTACGCAATTATTGTGGAATGCTTGCTTGCCCGTCACACAGTCAGTGATTGCAGTCAATGTTACATACGCCGACTCTAGGCCGGGCTTTGTTACCGAATCGCAATTCCAACGCGATCGAGTTTTTCATCCATTATCGTCCATCGATGAATCGATAATTCTATATGTCCAATGCGTGGAGGAAGGAAAAAAAATTGCTCCATGGTCCATGGTATTTAGGCTTAAAGCAATGGACGTATAAACAACGCCTCCTATTCTTTATAGGAGGCGTTGGTATAAATCCGGCCGCTGGAACACGATATCAACGTGTCACCAGTGTCAACTACTTGAAACAACCAACTACAGTGCCTAGAATATATACTGTAAACCAATTGCGCATTTGTCTTCTGCAATAATCGTATGGTGTTGCTCGGTTGCTCGCCCCTCCGTTTTGGTTTGACTAGGCCGACTGGTTTCAATAGAAATTTTATTTTTATTACGAACGAACCATGCAAAATGAAATGACGCTTCCATTGTGTTCGCAACTGTCGATATTTGCTCGAGGAAAAGAACCGATTATTCTTAATGATAATACAGTGCATACACGTATTCATAAGACCAAGCGTAAATAGATTCTATTCATTTCACCGTTCTTGCTGAAATAAAACTTGTAATTATGCTTCGCGCCAATGCGTTCTACTGGCGTCGTCTGCTATCCTTTTTATCTGCAAAACTGACAAATAAAGCAGGCCGTCGTGTCTCGTAAGATTTTCTTTCTTTAAAAAAATTCTGAACATATTGTAATTTATTTGTTAAAATAATTTTGCTTGCGCACAAATAATTCGATAGGTTCCTGTTTGTAAAACTCCTGTGTCGCGCCGCCAGTGGCGCGCCGAGCGCATGTTCGCCGTGCAAAGAGGTGCCAACTGGATTTTTGTAAATAATGCCTGGAGCTACGCTGATCTGAGCCCGCCGGTTTCTCATTGACCTTTTAATGCACTGCTCACCGATGCTCGCTCGTCGCTGGTTGAGTGTACCGCCGTGCGTGCCGGCCAAGCACTGAGTCTACAAGACGCCAGCGGGCGCTATGCGGGAACGCCCAACGTGAGCGACGGACAGTTCCTAGTTGAGCGGTCAAGGTAATTACACCTGTCTTATTAATCTCGTTAGACTAAAATAAAGAAAATAAGAAATCAGAGCGAATGCGCGTCTCGCTAACACAGCCACACGAACCGCGGCATGAACGTTTTGCTTTGGAAAGTCTGTTGGTCGCTCTGAGCGTACCCGTCAGCGTTTGATCAGCAGCAGCGCATTGCTACCGGAGGCCTATATTATTGCAGTAGACTTCTCTTTCGCCTTGCTGACTGACCGGCAGTTCCGGTCTTGCAATCTGTCCGAGGCGCTCCGTACCGATACCTGTCCGCAAAACGTGGCGTAGGTAGGCAGTGCGTCTCGAAAGATCGCCTGACGCTGGGATCAAGCGCGCTGCACCAGTCTGTATGTCGTGACGACTCAGCTGTGTAAACTCTGAAGACAGGTGAGACGGCGGTCCTCTGTGGCAAGGGTCCTTGTAGCTTACAGCCGCAGCGCCTGCAAATAACGGAAGAAAATGCGTGGCTCGCTGTTGACGGACGCGAGTTTTCCCGACGCTCAGCTGAGCAGCAACAGATTGATTCGCAAAAAAAGACTGCCGCGATTCACGAAGTCCGATGCAAAACTGAATGTGAACGGCGGTTTTTCTCTCGGAGTCGCTGTACCCTTCGCTAACGTGTCGAGTAGTAAAGGGGCGTGTTTCTTTGATAACCCCGTCGTTATCAGAGCCTCGATCTTGTTCAGGCGATCGACTGTGCTTTTGAAAGCCAGCAGTGCCAGTCGGTATCGTTTTTGCTTTCGCATTCCTCCTTTCTCATTTAGTTTTTTTATTTGCTGCCAGTCGAAGAAAGTAAAAAAAAAGTACTCGGGCCGCGCTTGAAGCTTGATCGTACTTTTGCGCGGCGTTAAAAGTTTCGCATGGATTCTAATTTTAGCGCGTACACTGAAAAGTGCGTTCTTGTTTAGACCCATGGCGTATCCAACCCGGTTGCAAGGTTTCGGCTTCTGTCGGTGTACGTGAAAAGTTTTCTTCAAAAAGATCGATGAGTGTGTGCACGTCTGTGATACCGTTCGTAAGCAGCAGCAACCAACGATTGTTACCTTCGACACCCGTGGGTGTCACGGCCAGAGTAGATCAAGTTTAGCGTGTCAGGTTAAATTAACCAGCTACGGTTGCCCATTGCTAACCACTGTGATTGGGAGTGGCCTAACACAGTCCTTTACGCATAGCCAGGGAAATATGTGTTTGTTTGGATAGCTGACGGCCATGCATACATTAGCTTAGAGAACTGTAGCATATCTACCTCAGTAAGCCATGCATGCCCTTGCACATAAGTGCATCAGTCTCTGGTGTTAGTAAATTCTAAAGAACCAGTCTCAAGTGCTGTTTCTACTTAAAAAAAAAAAAATTAATCGAGCCAAATACTATCTAGTTACTGAATGCACTAGTGTAGATGTCATCAGTGGCATCAGTCTGTCTTGCTTAAGTTTGCATTCTCTTATTGTAAGGTTTGTTTGCCTTGACCTTTGCATGCTTTACTAGGGGTACTTAAGGATAACAAAGTTATCTACACCGTTGTTTGCGTGTCTACCATCTTCTTGCACAGCGTTGTCTCACACTACAGATCGATGTAGCGAACAATATAGATGTCTCCCAGTTGTAAAAGGGACAATTGTGGTGGCTCTCATGCTGTATTCAAACCCTTTTTTTTTTTGCGGCTTCTAGACAAACTGCTTTTTTTTGCATACCAGTGCAGAGCCTCTGGCAGTGGAAAACGTTATTGTGCCTGTAAAGATCACTCATGCTTACTTCATCTCTAAGATCGCATCATCTGTTTGAACTGTAGGTTGTGAAGGTGGGCTGTTGGTTGTGTTGGCCAAGTTTCATATCAATTACAGTGCTTGCCTTATGCCCTGCTCCGCTTGTGTTTACGGGCCTTTTTTTTTCTGCTGTAATATTAAATTCATTGCCATAATCATCCTAATTTGTGTTGACAGCACGACAAAGGCCTCTCGCAGCAGTATCCAATTACCCCTGTTCTGCATCAGCTGTCTCCACCCGATGCCCGCAGGTTTCCTAATTTCATGACACCAGTGAATTCTCTGCTGTCCTCAACTGCGTTTCCCTTTCCTTTACATCCTCTCCCTTACTTTAATAAACCACCTGTTACTAATAGACCACCTCCACACGATACATGGCCTGCCAAACCCAGTTTCTTCCTCGTAATTTCAAATAGAATATGCATAAATGAATTCTTGGGTTTTACATACCAAAACTGCGATCTGATTATGAAGCATGTCGTAGTGGGGGACTCCGCGTAATTACTTTGACCACGTGGGGTACTTTAACGTGCACCCGATGCACAGTACACGAGTGTTTTTTGCATTTCACCCCCACCGAAATGTGGCCGCTGCGGCCGGGAATCAAACCCGCGCCCTCGTGCTTAGCAGCATAATGCTATAGCTGCTAAGCCGCCACAGCGGGTCAACTAGAATATGAAATACTTTTTAATGACATTATACCTAGTTGTTCAACATGAAATCATATATAGTCAATTAATTCAGAAATGAAAGTTGGGTTACCAGCTGGGACAAGACTATAAGATGTTGTTAGAATGTAGTACCACACCACTGATGCAACAATTGGGGGGCGACAGGCAAATAATAAAAAAAAGGAAATGGATGAGTCGGAAGAACAGTGAGAAGGTCACAAGGCCTTCTGAATTTGCTCTAGGATCAAGCAAACATGACGTGGGTACTAGGGGAAAAAAAAAACAAACAACTGACAGTATGTCAGCGATAGATACAGAACAGTGAAAACAAATTCGCTTGAAGTTTTTACATTTTCTGGATCAAATAGAGAAGCCATTGTTCTTTTTTTGTTTTGCTTAGTTTTACATTTATATTGTTTTCATGCCTAGTACATTAAAGAAAACAGCAGCTTAAAAAGAGGATCACTGATGATTCATTTATATGAATACATTTTTTTGTACTGTATGCCAGAGTTCAGTGTGGCAGAAGCTATCCAGAAAATGTCATGGGGAGCAGTCTGTGTGCCTGCTTTTTTGCTCATAGTTTTTCAAGGGATGTGCTGTTTGGTGCGTTGGAGAGGTGCATGCATTTATGTTGTAACGATAAGATGTTGGGTCTCGTAATAATTTATCCGTGGATGCCTATGCAGATTCGGAAAGCAGCCTGACATTCAAATTTCCAGCGTATGCAAATGACACAGCTTTGTGCGGTTTCTCTGACTACGGTCACAAACTACTAGGGAAGTCCTCAGACTTTGCACTACGTGAACTTTTGCAGTTCACTATACCATGCACTAGATTTCGTTTTAACAGTGTGACAGAATTGTTTATTACAAGATGCACTTCTGAGACTAAAAAATAGACAGTTGCAAATCATGCAGTTTTTTCTTTTTTGACCATTTTTTACATGGTTGTCTCTTGTGAGCCTGAGCGTACAGTGCAGCCAACTGTTAAAGGGAACACATGAGTTTAGAGTATGTGTGAATATCTTCCTCTAACAAGTGTACAATTGCCGAGCTTTGCTGCCGATGACTTGTGGTTAGTGGCGCTGGCACCTTTTTATGCACCTGTTCAGTACTGGCATTGGCATAGCGTAAGCTGGCAGTTGCAGCTAGATTACCCAGCAAAGAAAGTTGCGCGATAGAGTATTCCTTTTAACAGTAGACTGCACTGTACACCCTTAAATTTGCTGGACGAATGTTCTAAGCTGCATTTTCCTGGTGAGAAATGCATGTGCTAGGCTGACATTTTCTTGCAATTAAGGCCTCCGCCGTGCGCTCAAAAAAGACCCGCTACAGTGGACCAGCGGCTATGGCATTTTGTTGTAGAGCACAATGTTGAGGGTTCGATTCCCAGCTGTGGTGGCTTAGGTTTATGTGTCCTGTGTGTTTATGTTAGGTGTGCTTAGGTTTGTGAGCAGTTTGAAGAACCCCCAAGTGCTCATAGTTACCCAAGAGCCCTCTAGTAATGCATCCCTCATAACCCACTGTGTAGTTTCGAAGCATTAAAACCCCACAATTTAATTTTATAATGTTCCCAGAACATGTCATTATGTCATGTATGATGCAGGCAATGTTATTTGTGTAGGAGAGAGGCTGTAGTTGTGTTAGTACATGCAGCTTGCTGTTAGGTTGCAAATCTGGTTGCTGGACCGTACAAAAATCGCAGCATGAAAAAAAAAAAAAATGTTAACTGGATCTACAGTGCTGTTTCACTGCAAATTTTCTGATGCTTCGCACATAGTTTGGCCAATCTTGGGCCTCGAGTGCTGGCTGACATTGACTCTGCAATTACAAGATGCCCCCTGGAGTAATTAATTAAAAGTTAACGAGTGAGGTTGTGTAACTTATAATTTGTGGCGGTTATTGTGCAGACTTTCATGTCCTCCGCTGCTGTTAAACTTGGTCGATAAAATAACTTTTTTCTCCGATTCGTAGCTGAAACATGCAATGTGTATGTTACAAATAGTAAGCAAGCAGCTTGATAGCTGTACAGTGCTTATTCTCTGTGTGTACTTATGCTACACTTACTATGAAAGCATGGGAGCTAACCAGTGCGTTTTAGCTTGTTTTAATGTTTGTGTAGGTTTTATAAATTTATATATAGCTTCCAACCAATTCATTGACCAGAGCTGCGACTGAGAAATAGTGAGTGAACAGCATTACAGCTCCTTACTTGGAAGCTAAATACAGTGCAATCTTGTTGATACGATTCTGCATAATACGTTTTTCGAGGTAATACATGTTTTGTTAATTTCCCGGTCAGTGTCTTATAGGAGCAATGCATTTCGGATAATACGATTTTTGGATGGATAAGTTTTGTTTTCCGGTTCCCGTGAACGTGAACGAGATTCCGCTGTACATTTGACTACGTTTCTATCTGGTTGAGTTAATAGATTACAGAATGAACATCTCCAGCCAGAACTTGCTTATCATACCTGATGTTTCTGAGCCAGCTCAGCTCCTGTCTGTCGTCGACCCTGAAGAAGGAGCTGAGCTGGCTCTGTAATGTCGAGTACAGTAAGCACGTTTTGGTTGAGTGGAAGTTGTAGTTGGGCTAGTCGGTGCATGATTGCTTAAAATGGGATTAGCCTGAAGCAGACAACCATGCATACGCATGCACCTTCGGTATGTTTTTGTATGTGTGGTTGTTTGTTTCGTGCTAATCATATTGTGTAAGTTTTGGTTCGAGACGTCTGTTGCTGAATGACTGGCTATTTCATGCAAATTGTGCGGAGGTGCAGTCAACTGCAAATCTGAGAAAAAGCTGAACATCTATGCAGATTCGGAAAGCAGCCTGACATTCAAATTTCCAGCGTATGCAAATGACACAGCTTTGTGCGGTTTCTCTGACTACGGTCACAAACTACTAGGGAAGTCCTCAGACTTTGCACTACGTGAACTTTTGCAGTTCACTATACCATGCACTAGATTTCGTTTTAACAGTGTGACAGAATTGTTTATTACAAGATGCACTTCTGAGACTAAAAAATAGACAGTTGCAAATCATGCAGTTTTTTCTTTTTTGACCATTTTTTACATGGTTGTCTCTTGTGAGCCTGAGCGTACAGTGCAGCCAACTGTTAAAGGGAACACATGAGTTTAGAGTATGTGTGAATATCTTCCTCTAACAAGTGTACAATTGCCGAGCTTTGCTGCCGATGACTTGTGGTTAGTGGCGCTGGCACCTTTTTATGCACCTGTTCAGTACTGGCATTGGCATAGCGTAAGCTGGCAGTTGCAGCTAGATTACCCAGCAAAGAAAGTTGCGCGATAGAGTATTCCTTTTAACAGTAGACTGCACTGTACACCCTTAAATTGCTGTCCAAGTTAGATGTGTGTTGCCAATGTCTGTTCTTTTTTTTTTTTTTTGTATGCTTTCAGCATTGAACCTCCTTCAGCAAATTGCTTTGGTTTTTCTGATAAGCACTTGAAAATTTTTTTCAAATTTGATGCAGTCGGCCCGGGGGCGACCTTGGTTGAGGTGGACGGGGCAATGGCGACCGGCGAGCGAAGCCTCACCGAGAAGCGCCTCCTGGAAAACCTGCAAAATGATCTGCGGCTGCTCTCCAACGAGGCCAAGAAGAAGCATCCACCTCTCAAGGAGGTAATGGCATGCCCTCTGCTGGCATTTTCTGAGGCATGGGATAGCCATTCCCTTCAGAAATAGCCTAGTCGGCTATTTCTTAAGGAAGTGCTCACATGATATTTATGGCTTGTCATTTTTATTGCTGTAGCAATTATTATACGAATGCTCGAGGTGCATTCGCACCATCTGAGCTGCTGCTGCCGTCATGCTATTGCTGGCACACGCATGGCTCGCGCGCGAATGGCTAGACAGTTTTTAAGAGACGTGGAGTGCGTTTGGCTGCAAAAATGACAAAGCTAAGTGGATGCCCCCTCAACGCAGGGCGGCATTATGTGTTTTGCTTTGGCATAAGCATTGTGCGCACGCACACTTGAAGCACACTGGAGTCCCTGCTGAGCTGCTGTGTGCATGCACTGCTCTGAGCGAAATTGGCTGTAAAACGTCAAGCTAACTCACTGGGAGCTAATGCCGATGATGGTTTCCCGTTGGCCTCTTTGTGCACCATTGAGGCGAGACGCCTGCAATGCCACTGGCAGCCCTCCTTGTTTTGCTAGTGACGTGTCATGCCTGGTGTACCTGCTGGGGCACTGTTCCTTTTACGTCACAGTAGTTTTCTTGCATGCTGCGTTGCGCCAACTTGTCGCACCTGCATATAGCTAGAACATGGTTCGAGGAGTCTGAGAATACTAGACCTTGCTGCTGCTGTCGATAGGTGAAACCGACAAATTTTCTTGTCCTGATTTAATTAATTTATTTATTTATTTAATACATACTGCGGACATGAAGTCCATGTAGGGTGGATAAAATATAATATTATGTCACGAGAAGTAAAACGGTCACAAGAAGTACAACAAAATGCTGCAACAATACAGCAATAATGCTGATACAAAAAGTAAACCATGCTGATACAACTTTATGAAGGCCAGTCATTCCAGTCATTAATGGTGCGTGGATAGGAAGAGTATTTAAATAGGTTGGTTCAGGCAAAAAAGGGGGGTTAGACCATTTTAGTGATGCTGGCGAGTAGGTCTCGTTATTAGTGGACTTACATACATTGCCGGGTCGAGTGCCAATTTGTGATTAAGTAACTGAGAAAGAAAGTCGAGCCGTAATTTTTTTCGAATGCGATTCAAGTATCACGCGATCCCCGTGTTTGTGATTGGGATGTCTTTGCGGTTGATGTGCGCTGTGATGGTTGCTTTCTTGCTTGTCTTTTGTTCTGATACCTGTTTATGTAACCGTGCTATTTTCACTTAATGCAGTCAAACCTCAATGTGGCAAATACTGATATAACGAATTGCCAGATGTAAGGAAGTAAATCTAAAGTTTTTCTCACTGATATCGGCATATAACAAATGTATGCGTATATCAAATATTGAATAAAACGATGATGTAGTGACTTCCCCATTTTATTGTTTAACAAACCCCGGTTCAAACATACTTAATTCATTGCACAAAGAACAAGTATTTTCTTGTCAGATGGGACCTTGTTAATAACCAGGTGTGACAGTGAAACTTAGTTGGATGCGTAGCACTCGTGAGTTTCTGTCCTGCCATCTCAGTCTTGTTCTTATGCTTCAAGTCTGGTAATTTGCTGAGAACTTGAGGACTATTGTGTTAAGAATGTGTCACGTGGAACGAAAAAGCTACAGTTCAGTCTGCAGAGAAGTTGATGCACACAACTAGTATAGTCTTATGTGCAGCACGAGTGTTTGGCATGTCGCATGGCATTAGCATGCCATGTAAGTGCTAATAGTGTTCGCAGTTCGACAGTGGCTGTTTCACATTCTTGACTGGACGGAGTGTTTAGGCAACATTCCCTACAGGCCGCCTGTGCTTGGTCTTCCTCCGAGAATCGTTTTATATGCAGCTTTTATCGATATACCAGTGAGCTCCGCCGATAACCACTATATTATCAGCATGAGAGTTATTGCGCTATTTATACAAATCTTGCAACTTTTAGCACCCGTGAATGCCTGGAAAAGGTTAAGGGAGTCCACACTTCAAGGAAATTTAAGACACTGCGAACAAACTGTTTTGTCTGGAAGCTGGGTTTTTGAAGAAAAAAAAATGGAGTGGGAGTGTGCATAGACTGGAGATTTGTTTAGAGTGGAGAAAGTACACTGTTTCACGAGTTGACATATTTTATTATCTTTTTTTAATGGAGTGACGCATGCAAGAAATGTATTAGCTCTTTTATTTTACCTCATTCTCATCAGCCAGACTTTAGTCACCAGAACTGTACGTTTACTTTTACAGGCAGCAGAGTCTGGAATCATCAAAGTTCGGAATGCTGCAGCCAAGCATCATGACCTCAGACTAGGTATGTGATTTTATATTCTATCCACTGACAATACTAAAAGAGGATGCTACAACTTTAGAAGCTTTGAAATCGAAGTGAACTTCAAAGTGCCATAATTGTCATGACTGTGGCAGTGACTGCCGTGACTACGACACCTGGAATCTGTGACATGGGAGTGAACTTCTAACTGTGGCGGCTATGAAACTGTTACATAGAAATGAAAGTCATGACTCTGTCATGACCAATCATCAGCTGTGTTGGCTTGGTTAATTGTGTGCATCAACGGTGCATGCTGCAGAGATCATCAAATCTGTTTGCTTTTCGAACGGTGCCGTGTACTCAGTCAGTGAACAAAAATGCAGTGCAGAGTCTGCCAGTGCTTTTCAGCGACTGATCTAATTGCAGGATTTTCTTCGACATGTTTTTCACTTTGTGCTACTGTTTAACTCAGTGCTGTTGACAACAGTGCAATGCACTAGACTGGGCTGCACAGATGCTAACTAACGCACAAATAGTAGCTACGACTTGCAGAGCTGGCTTTGGAATGAAACGAATACACGTACTGATTTGTCTCCATTTGTTTATGCTGTGTAAATTAGCTGCCACTTGTTTCATGTTTATTTTACTCAGTGATTCGTGGTGCAGCACAGTTTCATAAACTGAAAGCATTCATTAAAAATTAAAATAACAATAAAAAAAGTGTTGGAGAATTGCACATTATGCCACATTGCTAGCAATAACTATATGAAGCCAACAGACAGATAAACCAGGAAAGCATAGAGGAGCTAACTTTTCTTTAATGGAAACGTAGAATTAATTATAAATGGTTGTTAGTAAGGTTTGAGCACCTCAGTTCCCCTCATTTATCTCGTTCATTACATTAGCAAGGACCTCGAATTGAGCAGCCTTGATGCCATGCGGTAGCATACGAGGGTTTATAGGCCAGCTACTTCCTCCTAAGATAAAACACTATGTGGTGCTTGCTGTTAAGAGAATGTGTTTCACATCCACCACCATGTCCGTGAGTGGTACTGGCCAACTCTCCCAGGGCCAGATCTCTAGTACACATACTTATACACCCAAGAAAGTGCCCGGGGCACGGTTACACACCGTAGCTTAATTGATAGAGCATCCTGCGCATCATGCAAAGGTTGTTGGTTCGGCTCCCACTTGTGGCAGCGTGCCTTTTCTGCCACTCCTTTTTTCCCCTTTCCTTCATTGAGAATATGAAGGTCATCGCAGGTTCAGCACGCTCACACATAATTAATTCTACATTTAATTAAAGAAACAGTCAGTTTTCCTTATGCCATTATGTCTGCATTGTCTGTAGACTTCATGTGGTTATTACTATAAAAAAAGTTAGTTAAGTTTCACTTCGTGAACGCGGGTTACGTGCAATTGTATGGACGCCGCGAACATGCACAGCGAGCACAGCGGCGCTGAAGCACAAACTAAAGGGCATGAACGCGCCAATTCTCTTCGCCACCTCCAGGCTCTTTCCTCCTCTGGCGCTCGGTTCCCTCGCGGTGACAAACATAATCTCGCCGGTTTGACAGTCTCCGCTTGTGCTTAAAAACTAGAGCCTTTCAATTCGCCTGATCGTTCTTGCTCAGTGCTAGCAACGTCTTCTCTTCTTTTGCAATCGATGAAGAGAGACTGAAATTTCTTTGTCTCCATCACTAAGGTTGCCCTGGTCATCTGCTATGAATTGCCATTTCCATTAATGTGAGTTGTTCACCGGACAGGTAGTTGTTAATCTTAATGTTTGAATGAATATGATCTTTTACAGCCCTGCTTTCTGAGAGCCCGGAGATTCTGGAGCCCTTCTTCCTAGGCTGTGATACAAGGAACCCGAAAATTGTTCAGATCTGCCTGTCTGCCATCCAGAAATTGATCACCTTTGAAGCGGTCTCTCTGGTGAGTTGAGTCTTGCCGTTGGTGAGGAATGATACTGAGACGATGCGGCCGAATAATGGCTAGAAAATGTGCTTGCTTCGGCCTGCGTGTGCCTGGTAGTTGGCACTTGGGCAGTAACAGACAGATTCAAGAAAACCGAAGAGAACCTGCAGTTTGTGCATTTAATATGGGAGATGGGGAACCATGCTGTCACATTGTCACGCTTGGGGCCGATTTGCTAATTAGTGAAATGCCATACTTAACGCAATTTTACCGTGCCCTTGAAATGAAAGAGGCAATTCTCTCGATCGTTCACTCATCAGATACTTCTGGTGTGAGAGAGAGAGAGTGTGGTGAATATTTGCTGTCACTTGTAAAAGAAAAAAAATTATTTCATAAGAGCCACGCTGAACTGCTGCATTCTTCGTCATCATTGTGAGAGGCCTCGTGATTATTATCAATAGCCTGACTAACACAAAATTTTCAGCTCATGCATGAAGCCTAACTAACTTACAGTGCAGGCATACACGATGCTGAAGCCACTGCAGCTAGGGTCTGCAGCTTCAGCTGCCATAGCTCCACTTTTCTTTTCCTCATTGTGCTCGCCATTGCCTACATCCTCAATTTCGAGTGCCAGCACATTTTGTGTGCGTGCAGGTGCCCTTTTCTTTTCTCTTGCTTACTTTATTCCTTCTCTCGTCATTTATTGCACCTGGAGTACCATTCCAAGCCTGTTGCTAGGCTAACCTCTGCAGTTATCATTAAGCTCTATCTTTTGAGCCCACTTCTTTTGACACATGCTGGTCGATGTATACAGTTTTCTTGCGATGGGGGGGCATTCTTCGAGTATGCATGTTTTGTACACCATGGGTATGCTCTGTGGTGTGGACGATGTGGGGAGGTTATTAGCAAGATGTTTTGAGGTTAGCAGTCTGTGATGACATGGCACTAGCTTTCTTAGCAGTTTTATTATTTTATTTTATTTGTTAATATATCTCAGAGGTCCTATGTGAGGGGCATCACACGAGGGGGGGGGGGGGGCGAGCGTTGGTGAAAGCTATGTGATGACGGTTGTGAATCTGCAAGAAGGGATTTAAAGGAAGCAAAGCCAGTTGTAGTCTAGTCAGTGAACTTCAAAGACAAAAAAGGCAAGATATGATCTCATCGTCCACCTTGGTACGGTCACCTGTTATGCTTATTCTTTCAATAATAATCTGCCACGGTCTGGCTCGTAGACACCGTGTCGTGGCGTGAAATGTGAACGTTTGCAGACGGCAGCGGTGAACATCATCACCTGCCTCTGGAATCTCATGGAGAGTGGAATCGAGGAATTGAAGCTCTTGCAGACGGTCACCCTCCTTCTCACGGCGAACACTGTTGTCCAGGGTGATGCGCTAGCCAAGGTAAGCTCTTTATTTGTATCAACCTTGGCTCCTGTGTAGCAAAAGCTGCATGGTAGGTTATAGCACTGTTTTAAAGCAAACACTTTCTTTGCAAACCCCTCTTAAACTTTTGCTGACTGTGGCTGCTGCTGAGTGCTGCTGCGCTTCTTGCCGAATAGCTACTACTCAGAAAATTTTGTGTCCAGTGGTGGAAACGAACGAACCTTGGTCTATCAGCATGCCAGCTCAATGCTTTAATAATTAGGCCACAATTGCATGCATACTTCTTTCATATGAACTGCGGAGTAGCTTTCCGAGACGATTGACGCGCGAGTCATGTTGTGTAGCACACCTGCGTGAAAGCACATGTGCGAAAGCAAGTGCGCGACAGAGAACCGCTTCTTGAAAGCATCGTTCGACATGCATGTGCATTGAAACTGCATGATTTTTTCAACACTTTTCTTTTTTTTGTTCGTACACATCTTTTGTTGGTACAATAGATAATGATACGAGGGACTTTCTGAAAGTAAGTTTCGTCATTTTTTTTAATGAGAACATGGTACACCAGGTGAAACAAAAAATCGCCATAAGAATCCACGCCTGCTGCTCGTTCAAGGATGGAAGGAGTGTCAGCGGAGGAGGAATGACGCATGCGCAGAGCGCCGAAGAAGAGAGAGTAGCAGCAGACCAGCATGACCGAGGTTATTCGAGTACAAACCACTGACGTGTCACTCAGTGACTAAATCACTGAGTCAGACGTGTGCTGACAATGTCATTGCCAATGGAAGTGCGTGCTTTTATCCGGTTTGAATGGGCAGGTGGGACTAGTGTGTCCGTCATCCATGAACGCCTGCAGATTGTGTATGGTGAAGAGGTCATGTCTTGTCAAATGGTTGGTCGCTGGTGTTGCATATTCAGTGAGGGATGGCAGAGTGTGGAGGATGAAGGTCGAAGTGAGCATCCCTCCATATACCCGAATAAAAACAACATTACTAGAGTACAAGACAAGCCGCACTCTCGGGACGTCACTTCCGAAACAATGCTTAAGTGGAGCAGGCTGTGTGACAATTCCTTGCAACGCAGGGCACCGAGTTTTACCAGAGTGGTTTCTTCAAGCGGATTGCACTCTATGACAAACGCCTCAATGTCGGTGGCGACTATGTGGAAAAATAATGGCAAGGTGTATAATTCCTGAATTCCATGATGTATTTCTATTTGGCAGTAATGTTTCCGTGTGACAATAAATGACGAAACTTACTTTCGGAACGTCCCTCCAAGAATGATGGCATCTCATGTGCTATTGCATTAGGGACATTTGACTGAAGCTTGAGGACCTGTTCCCCCCATCCCCCTTATTGTGGGACGTTATGCGGATCAATTTGATTGCAAGTATAATTTATAGTGCAGTCTGTATAAAAAGATAGTCAGAAACAGTGATCTTATATGAAATAATGGGACACAGTGCTATTGGAAGAAAGCAACAAGGATGTTATCTGGCTTGGTGTTTACACTGAGATAAGGCTTTGTGCACTGGTGTCTGGAGAAGATATGGGTGTAGCACTGAGCCCCTTCCCACCAATAGACTTCTTTACACAACTAAAAGGCTGGGGCTTCTCACTTTGCCTACAGTTGCCATCATCGTAGAAGTTGTTTTACACTTTAATGGTAAATAAGTTCTGGGGAATCTCGCAGCGCGCAGGCAGATTTATTAAAGGGAAACATTGCAATCCACCCACCTGTAGCAGTTGACAGTGGCAAAAAGTTTTCTTTCTGAGAAACTCGTTTCCTCCACCTGCATAACATCTGCATACTGATTTGCCATATTCAGCGCTTCAAGTTGTTGGTTAATTCGGCCTCACTCTGCGGCCTGCTAGTCTCACATGGTAGAGTGACTGCCCCAGACAAAGCATTGGTGCCCTGTTCGATCCCCTGACAGGGAGAAATTTTGCTACAACTTTGAAGCTGGATGACAATGTGTTCCCTTTTGTTAAACTTTCATGCTGATCCTACTTGCGTTGCGATAAACTACATCTTTATATTCTTGCTCGTTCTTGTCTTTCTTTCTTTTTTTAGGCAATTGTGCTCTGCTTTAGATTGCACTTCACCAAGAATAGCACCACCAACAACACCGCGTCAGCAACCGTCCGTCAATTGGTCTCCGCAGTTTTCGAACGTGTCCAGGCTGAAGATGCAGCATTGGCGGATGGTCAGTAGATATTTTGGTAACATCGAAATTTGGGCTCATTGATTGATCACCCTGAAATTTTGAACAGTGCCAATGCAGGATGTGGGCAGAAGATTGTTATCAAGTTGTAATTCAAATATATTGGGCCTTTTCCCCTTGTGTTCAGTTCCATCATAATGAAACAGCACCGTGCGCATAATTTTCTTCCGTCCTTGTCCTGTATGGCTCTGTTCAAATTTTAAAAATATTTCGGTTTAATGTTTACCAAGTTAAGGCTGTAAAGGGCATTGCATATTCTGTGAAACTTTGAATGTATACTAAAGGGGAGTGTCTTCTGGCCTTGGTAATTTATGCAGATGTAAGATATGCAAATGACTGTTTGGCTTTGAGCTAACCGTATAATGCTCTATTACCACTTGTTGACTGGTTGGCTGGTAAGAACATTTATTACCACTTGTTGATGAGTTTAATACTTTTCACATTGTACAGTTGTCATTGTTTATCTGATTTTTAGGTGTCTAAGCATTGTTAAGAAGTCTACCTTTAACCCATTGGCTGCCAAATTTTATGTGCTCTGCGTGCCCTTCCGTACCGCCTGTTCTTGCCCCTTACGCACACTGTGTGCACTTCCGATGTTGCATTTATGATATAGCGGCTCTATGGTAACGAACGCTGAAAAAAATGAGAAAAGATAAGTTTGATGCACTATATGTAGCAGCACTTTTTCTGTAGCTGCCAGTCACCGATTCATTTTGTGCGGGAAAGCTTGAAACACTATAAGGCATCCGGAGAGCAGCACTGCACTTTTCTCCATCTGACCTGCTTTCAATTTTTTTTCCTTAATGAACTACGCACATTGCACTGATTTGATGCATCTTGTTTGCCAAGATTCGACAGAATCTGACACGTGAAATGCACCCATTTCGGGGCTTCAAGTGGCATAGGTGTCTAAACGCACATGTAGGCCTTCTACAAATATCAATTGAAAAATGTTTTAAAATATTTGAACCACCCCTCAAGTGGACAATTGTTACCAGCTGTTGACATTTCTAAACGTGTCCAGCGTATGTCGGCTGTTGCAGCGTCTACGAATTCTTTTTTTTAAACCAGTGCCTTCTTAGCGGCAAGAATTGTTGGCATTGGAATATGGTCCCCAATCTTGCACTCGGTGGTTCGCCGGCTTTTGCCGCCGATGGGTTAGTAAGAAGCATGCTCCTGACTTTCTTTGTGATCAGCTGCACATTGTCCCGAAAGCTTTGTTGACTTATCACTCGTCGTGCTAGCTCAATAAATTTGGTGCACGGCTGAGCAAGAGGTCAAGGGTTTGAATCCCGGCCGCAGTGCTTGCTATCTTGATGGGGGCAAAATGCAAGAATGCTTCTGTACTCAAATTTAGATGCATGTTTATTAGAACTCCGGTTGACTAAACCTGGAGCCCTACACTACTGTGCCACCCAAAGCCTCATTGTCGTTTTGGGTTGTAAAAATCAATCAATAAATCAATCATTCAATCGACTTTGATTTCCTCTGCTATCGTTTTTTTTCATAAATTGAGCTCGAATGATATTTCGTTCTATTTGGCCTGTAAATGTGCGTTCAAGACACTAATTTGCAATGCTGTACATATTTGGTTCGTTTCCTTCAACACTTTGAAAACGTCCGAAGTTTATCACCCGACACGAGTTTTCTTCTGCTGTTTCTCGCAGTTGTGAAGACAGAGGAAGTCAACTTGGAGGAACTGAAGACTGGCAGCCGCTGCCCGCCCTAAGTCTCTGCAACCGTGCGCTGCAGATGCCTTTCTTCTGTTCCAGGTAAAATGGAGTTTTGTCTTTTATTGTGGTAGCAATTACATGGACACTCGAGCCATGCTCACCTTGTTGGTGTCCTGTCTCTTCATGTTGTCCCAGGCACCTGCAGCTCGTTTCGGGCGGCAAAAGAGAATGCAGAACTGGCGTTCCACATATGCCACATGCATATATATATAGTGTTTTATTGTCCATAGGTCGTGCGACAGTCTATAGACTGCCGCACTGCTTGCTAATCACTATGTCCATGTTTTGAAACATGGGGCTCGCGGGGCAAGCTCTACACGAGCTCAATGTTCTAAGCTATGGCCTGGCTCTCTCTGGGCTTTGCCTAGTTGGTTAGGCTCCATGGTGAAAACAGCACAGAATATTTAACCCTTTCAGGCGCCACTTTATTGTGTTGATTGAAAACTTACTTTCACCACATTTCTTGCATCTTCAGAAGTCATAGAAAGTGTACAGCTGCAGAAAAGATTAAAATTTTCAATTCTTTAGTCAGTTTTGTCAAGAGTACAGACTGTGGACTCCATGCGAAAACTCACTACAGGAATATCAAATATGAGGACATCAACTATTTCGTGTATTAAAAAGCTTGAAAAGCACTTCCTTATCCAGCCACTTGAAAATTGTGCCAGGTGCATGGCCTTGTAAAAAACAACGAAAGAAGTGAGCCTGCTACATGCAACGTACTGACACCTAGCAAAAACACCCAACTCTCTACCTTCCCACTCATTTTACTAAAACATCTTGCACATGTTATCCAAAATTGCAGCACAATTCCATTCATAAGTGTTATATATGCAACACACTTTAAATATCATTACTTTCATGAGTGCTTTTGCTGTTGATGCACTATCTTCGTGTACACAATTGTGTACATAGCGTTTAAAAGGGTTGAATGAGAGTGAGCAGACAATGTAAGTGCTTGTGTCATCTGCTCTGTGTCATCCTTGTCCGGTGGGAACATGTCTGACACAGTAAGGGTTCTGCTAGGCTAGTGTGCATTGCGTGGTACGAGAAAAAGTTAGCTGTATAGCGTATTTACTTGTGTAAAACCCACACTTCCTTTTTTTTTTTTTAATCCTTGCAGGGTGTGGCTCATACATAAGGTAGGCATATGACTACTAGCTGAAACTGAGACGACATTGCAAATGATTCACAAAATAATGGAAACAGTGATTATGCCACTTACACTCACATTTATTCAAGACTCAGCACCACTCATCAGGTTGTGCGTTATTCGAGATAGCTCCAGCTCTCAGAGTGATTACTGGAGCTTAGTATCTCATTGGCACTGTGCCTTCTGGTGCCATCCATGCTGTTTGATATTCCAGCAACTTTAATATTAACTGATACTGTTCAAAATTTCATTTATGGTACAATTTCTCTTTTCTTTAAAATTTTAACCTACAAAGTGGGGGTGCGGGTCCTACGTGAGTAAATATGGCAAGAATTGACTTCAGCTTCAACTGCTCATGTCCTCTTCTCCAAGTTTTGTGTCCTCTGGAGACTCCTCCTACATTATATTGCACATTACCTTCAGTCACCCTTTTCTGTGTTAACTCGGTAATGATTATGTAAAATGTTCATCCCGAATATGAAGTGAAGTGCCCGCGGAAGTGTACGGCAGTGGTTTAGTCATATTCGTGCCATCAGCGTTTTAGGAAGTTTACATACATTTGGTCTAAACCGCTGTGTCATTATAGGCACAAAAAGCATCCGCAAAGTCCGTTTTGAATACCACGAGATGGCATGAAAATCAGGATGCAGCATCAACATGGCTAATCACTACAGCAACTAACCGGGGTGATTGAAATGATTTTTTTTTTTCCACGTTTGTATTGTACCAGTTGGCAATAAAAACCAACTTGAAAAGGGAAAAGCTGCCTTTGGGGTCTCGGGAGGATATGCTGTCATTCAGTAAAAAGAGTGCTTATCCTTCGCTACTTCCGTCACCAGGACCTGGTGCAGATGGTGAACGCCGACCAGCCTCTGTGGCTGGTGGGCCTGACCGAAATGACCCGTACGCTGGGCCTGGAGCTGGTCGAGTCCATCCTGGCGTCGTTTCCGGAGGCGTTCCTGCGGCACCCGGAGTTCCGCTTCCTGCTCAAGGAGCGAGTCTGTCCCCTGGTCATCAAGCTGTTCTCGCCAAACGCCCGGCAAGCACCCGACCGGCCTTTCTTTCCCATCTCAATGCGGCTTGTGCGCGTCGTCTCCGTCCTCATTCACCGCTTCTACGCAACCCTGGTGAGCTGTCCTCCATATTGATTAGTAGTACAGTTTCTGTTAAGCTTGGCTTACAATTTGTAGTCCTCATTAAAAAAATTTTTTTTCTTTGTATTTGTTGCATGTAACATAAATGATAGAACTACCCAACACTGATTCAATCCATAGTTTGAGTAGCTAGTGTAGGGTGCACTGGAAAAAATACATGCAAAATGTGACAGCGAAGCGCTTGCAAGAAAAGGCAGTGAAAAAACAAGCTCTGCTATATCAAAATATTAACGATGAACTGCTAAAGCGTAGACACTGAACTAAGAAGCAAATAAGCAAAAACACAAGCAACACTGATTCCATTCATAGTTTGATTGGCTAGTGTAGGGTGCACTGGAAAAAATACATCCAAAACGCGACAGCAAAGCTCTTGCAAGAATAGGCAGTGAAAAAAACAAAAAAAAAAACAAAAAAAAAACAAGCTCTGTTATATAATAATAGTGACTACAGACTGCTACAGACCACACTAATGGTAATTTGTGCTTGATGAAGGTAGGAAAGAAAGCTGCATCAGTGTACCTTGACTAACCCAACCCTCTGAAAAACTGAGCAGTGCAAGTTAGAAATGACTTGCACATGTAGCAGAAATAAATTCAGCAGCACACTACAACATAGTGAATAGTGTACTGAAATATCTCCATTATGCAAAGCTAAAGATGATGGAGCATATCAGAGGTCAAGTAGACAATGTATTGATACTTTATTGCAAAGGCGTGCAATAGTCACCTTTACACAAAGAAGGCTAGATGAACAAGAGACAGATGAAGGTTGAGAAAACAGCTAATTAAGCATATCATACAACGATACATGTTTTAAAGAAAGCCATAATTCAGATTCAGTTAGGCTGAAGGTAATTAAGAGTGTTGGAGGTGGTATAAGACAACACTTGGAAGCAGTAATTGGTATGTAGATGCAAAACAAACCAGTTATTGCAATGCCTTGTTGAGTGAGACTACGTATTCACTTTTCTCCAGTAAGCGCAAAAAGTGGAGGGCAACTGCTGTACTGGTAAAGCACTTCTCCGACGACACGGACCTGTTAAACCTGCTTTTACTACCAGTACCAAGAACTGCGCAATTGGTTTTCGCACTCATTATTTGTGCTCATTGGCTCGTTCAGACACTACACTGACCAGCAAATATGTTCCAAGGAATTTGCTCTTACAGTATCGAAGAATAAGGCAGGGGAGACAGGATGAGCTAGACAAGCATAAAATAAAACATGTTTTTCAGATGACCTATAGTTCCTGACTTCTTCCGCTCAGGTGACCGAGTGCGAGATCTTTCTCTCGCTGGTCGTCAAGTTCTTGGACCACGAGAAGCCAAACTGGCAACGCACGCTGGCACTGGAGGTGTTGCACAAGCTCTCCTCGCAGCCTGAACTGCTCAAGTAAGGACTCTGCTGGCTTCTTTTTTTTAATTTTTTTTTATTTAGGTGCATGCAGTTGAAAGCTGGTTTCTACTGTGATAGGCAGCTAAATGCTAGTAAACAGGGTTTGTCTGTAAGTAACGCATCTAACGTGACATCATCATGCAAATTTCACCAGCTTTGAGTTTTTCGTCATGGGTGATTGGGAAGGGATGCAGAGATGAGATTCGGAATGAAAAGAGTCAAGGATCTTGAGATATGGCACTGTTCAGCCATTCCTGGCCCTTAGGCCAATAAACTCCATATATCATCATATCATCATATGAATAACAATTTTTAAAGGATGGGAGGCAATTCTTGGTATTGTAATTAAATGCAAAAGGTGGAGTAATTGAAGGCTGGGTGAGGACAAAGCTCGTACGAGAGCTTTTAGAGAATTCACGCAGTACCAAATCAGAGTGTTCTACAAACACCAAAGGGAAGACTAAGTCTGCACAGAAACAGTGATCAGCAAAGCGGAGTGAGTGAAAGCCACTGCTTCAGGTGAACTGCTTGTCGCATTAAATAACTTGGCTACTAAGAGACTGGGTCTGTTGCGTTCCTTTTTCTTGTCTTAGCGTGCCTCACAACAAGGAAGTCAAACTTCTTGACCTCAGAAAACAGTAGCATGAGCATTGAGAAAGTGCCAAGGCATCCTTGTATGACAGATGCCTGCGATTTCCATAGATGTTCGCATGCAGTTAGTCAAGTAGTCAAGATACAGTAAAAGCTCGATGATACGAATCTCACGGGGTCACGAAAAATATTCGTATTAGCCGAAATTCGTATCATCGAAACACAATTAAAACTACTGTCGAATCTCGATAATTCGAACTCGAAGGGGCCCGAAAATTTGTTCGAATTAAAAGGACGTATTTTTGAAGTATTCGTGCACCATAGCACAATGCACGAACGGTGCGAGTCGTGAAATATGGCGGCATGCAAGCGCATAGCAAGCGCGGGCCACGAAACTGCCCACGCCGGCTAACGGTAGCTTCCCGATAACTGACAGAAAACGAAGCTTCAAGGAGCGAGCGGGCGGCGCCGGCACACAGGTGCTCGCGGAGACTGTCGAAGGTGAGGGAGGAGGGCGGCAGAGAAGCGGATTTGGCCGCGTCAACTCCGCCGCTTCGGTGGCTCCCCTCGCCCTCCCTCTCAACTCCCTCGTAGCTCTCTCACCTTCGACTCCGTGCGCACATCTCGGTGCGTGCCCGCCGCTGTGCTGGCGCCAGCTTATTTTAGCCGCCCCCTGAAGTTTCGTTTTCTGCCGTTATCGGGAAGCGAGCGTTTGCGGGCGTGGCAGTTTCGTTGGCCCAACTGTGCCTGCGCCGCTGCTTCCCTCTGCGCTGCTGCCGCAGCGTGCAAGTTCAACATGTGACTAGAAAATAGAGGAGAAGGGTTCACTGCAATTTTATCTGCGTGGCTGAGACGTCGGCACTAGTGTGTGCTAGAATACCGTTGTCTAGAACACTCTAGTCGGCACGTACACGCTTGTTCCGGCGCGATGCAGAAACCGCGACCTTGCAATTTGAGAGAGGGGGAAATTTCTGCCGCGGGTTCTTTTTTTTTTCCCCCGTTCTTTCGCGCGCGGCATTGAGGGGTCTCTCCTGAGCTTTTGCTCTATGGCGGTGTCGGAGCAATGCCGGTCGGAGGCGCCGCCGCGTTATTTGGCGCGCTGCTAAGAGCATTGTCGGTACGCGGTATGTTCGAAATAAGCGTGTTCGAATTAACGAGATTCGACTGTAGCTAAATTAAAGAGTCAGAGGTGAACTCACTCAGGCACATGTACGTAAAAAGCATTTATTTCTTGAAGCGCCA
Organism: Dermacentor silvarum; assembly: GCF_013339745.2. Lineage (NCBI taxonomy): Eukaryota > Metazoa > Arthropoda > Arachnida > Ixodida > Ixodidae > Dermacentor > Dermacentor silvarum. The sequence continues at coordinate 23,318,563 of NC_051163.1, forward strand.
CCGCTTCAAACTCTTCGCGCCCAGTCGCGCAGTCCGCGCTGTCCGGCGGCCGCGCCTCCGCACCAAAAGAGAAGGAGAGAAAGCGCGTGACTGCACGCTGTTCTCTTTCGCGGCCGTCGGTGGGGCGGCGTTTATTTGTATCAACCGACGCAGGCTGAAAATCGATTCGTAACAACCGTTCTCTAGCACGTTGCAAAGTAATGGGGCTCGGCCGGAACCACAGAAAAATTCGTATCATCCGGAAATTCGTATTAGCCGTGATCGTATCATCGAGCTTTTACTGTATTAAGTAAAAGTTAAGAACACACGCATAGATGCATGGGATTCCATAGTATAATTCTGCTTTGAACCTGAACCTGAGCTTCCAAGTATCTGATCAGTGTGAGAGAACTGGGCCAAGACGTGCTGTAGTATGAGGGGACTTCTTCACGAACCTAGATGCCAACTTTGGTGCAGCAGTGGCAGCAGAATGAGATTGGAGAGGTTGATTGACTTCTTCTTAATGCTTGACCACTCATGACTAGTAAGAAGGAACTAAGCAAAGTCGACGACTAGGTTATGCACGCCCACTTAACAAGTATTTGCACTTACCATTTTCATTTTGCTTTTGGCTGTGGTTTCTGTGCTCAGGATCAATCCACATTACAATGGTACTTAATAGTAATCTACCCAAGCAGAATCTTGGTTGGATCATTTTGGTCATTCATAATTCAGGAATGCAACAAAGCAGAACATATGCAGACAAAGAACACATTCAGCCCGTCCCATCAGTTCTATTCTTTGTCCACATTTGTTCTGCACTGTTGAATTTCTGAATAGTAATCTAACTACACATTTGCTTTTTCGAACCTCCATAAGTGCACTCTTACATTATATTTGTGGTTGTGTTATGTATGTTTGATTACAGTATTAGAGTGATTGGCTTATGCGAGCCTGTTCAAGGACTGTCAAAATTAAGAGCTCAGCTTGTATCTTGGTTTATATCGTTATGAGCAATGCTGTGCAAAAGAAGCATGGTCGCAGTATTGCATTCATGGAATGCAACCAGTGGAACAACAGAAGATGTTAAGTATTGTGTAATAAAAACAGTGGAAACAGAAATTGGCAACCAACAATAAACGCATGCATGTAGTGCTTTTGAATACATTAAATATTTCTGGCACTTCTAAAGCTTATAACTTGAGCATCATGATGCACGAGTGCACGAGGATGACAAAAGAATGTTGCTTGTTCTCTCTAGTGTTCAAGTCATGGGTAACCTTCTAGCCTATATCTTTACATTTCTGAATCAAGTTCATGTCACCCAAGCGCTGTGCCCTATACTTGGAAACAACCTAAGAGTGCAGCAGCAAATGCACTACTGTCCAACTCGGAGGATTTGTGTATGTCTGCCAGCGAATTACATTTCTGTGATGTCCCGGTGTATACAAACTTCTTTCAATGTTGGCGTCTCTCAGCAACTATATTTCAAAGGGTAGAGGCACATAAGGCAAGACCAGCACTATTTTCTGGGTGGAGCTTGTACTGAATTTTTTAGTTTGCCGATGGGTATAGCATCCTATCTTGTTTTGTCGCGTCTGCGCAGGAGCTTCGTTGAGAGCTATGACATGAAGGACCACAGCACGAAGATCTTCCAGGACATGGTCAATGCCTTGGGTGCATACGTGCAGGCGCTCTTTGTGAACGCGCCTTGCCACCACCATTACCACCATGGTGGAGGGGGCGGTGGCTCCGGTGTTAGCGCACCACCGCCTGCGGTACCACTTACCTCTGGCATGCCGGGCGGCGGCAATGCGTCCTCTCTCTCACAACCGCCACAGGCGGCCTTTCTGTACCGCGGTGTCTGGATGCCCCTGCTGCCACACGTGGCCACACCAGGCATCTGCAAGTCCACATAGTGAGTTCGCATCAAAGTTTGTTTCTGTATCTTGTTTATTTGTGCCTGTTGCTATTAGAAAACTGCTATAGTAAAATAAGGCGTTTAGCATCACTTGGCACTGGACAAGGTGTCAATATTCAAAGAACAAGGTGCCTGCCATGTTAGGTAACCAAGAAAGCTGTGCTGGTTGGTTACAACTATTGCGGAACGTGATCTACCAGTGCAAAATTTAGACAGGGTGGAGCAAGATATACACAAGACAAATGCCAGTGTCCTGAGTGTTTGCATTGGCATTTGTATTGTGTGCATCTTTCTTTGTCCCATTTATATTTGGCATTGGTAAATCATGTTCTATAATGTCTTGGGAACATGCACAAGGAGAGAGAGATGACATGCCTTCCAGAACTGGTAACACTGTAATGTATGGGATAAATAAGAGCGTAGTGGAGTTTGTTTCGGCCAGGTTATATGCATTTTATGTCTCCATTATTTTCTCCTGTAGTTGTGACTTGGCTGTTGACAGCTGAGCAGGTAAATGCTCTCCAGAGATGCCACATTATAGCACAAACAAAGGCTTAGCATGAAGTTCATGAATGGGAATGTGGGAACTGGTGACTAATACAGTATACATGGCAGTACACACTGCAGTGGTAGTCTTTGTCTGACCCGAGATGATCTGTATTTTTTGTAAGTTGTACTTTTGGTTTGCACTGGTTCGTGAAGCCGCTTGTCTGAAGCCTTTTGTGTGTGATGTCTAATCACGCAAAAAGAAAAAGTGGGGAAAATGCAGAGGTGTGCACCTAAATTTCAGAGGCAACAGCCATCATTTGCCAAATGCATGCATTTAGGTGCCACAATAATGCATTCCAGAAGACACTGGTTTCACCAAGTTGTGTAATATCCATGCGTTGCTAGTGCAAGTTCGTCAACATGCAGCTGAAGTGGAGATTGATGATCCAAAGTACATATGTCAACAACACCTTTTGCAAGAGAGGCTTGAACTTGCTCTCATAAGTCCTTTGAGTTACCCGTCACGTTGGCGTAGTGACTTTGGTGTTGCGCTGCTAAGCCCTAGGGTCCAAGATCAAATCCCAGCCTCAGCGGCTGCATTTCGCTAGGGCCGAAATGCAAGAACGGCTTAGAACGCCCATGTACCGTGCATTGGGTGCATGTTACAAAACCCCAGATAGACAAAATTAATCCGGAGTCCCCCACTATGGCATGCCTCATAATCATATTGGGGTTTTGGCACCTAAATCCCCAGAATTTAAGTCCTTTGAGTTGCAGTTTGATGTGAAATGCCTTAGTTTTTTTCCAATATATGTGTATAGGGAGTTAAAAAGTATTGGGCCAATTTTCCAGACTATAATCTGTATTTTCCAGATGAATGTCCATGGACTGTTCAGGTTTAAACATTGAACTTCTATGCTGCGCAGTTAATCTGGAGGTGTGGGATGTTCAGTATTTTTGTTTGCAGATGCACTAGTTGTGTCGTACTTTTGTTGCAAGCAGGAGTCCTGGCACTGATTGCTGTCTGAGTCGGATGATTATCGCTCATGCGAGTTCTCTCTATAAAGATAAAGCATGTGACTGATGATGCTGATGACGTCAATGGTTGTCACAGTATGGTACTCCTGGATGTTTCATCAGTTTGGTCCTTTGTTCACGGCTGTTGTGCAGTGCAAGAGTCAGACAGTCGGACAAAAAAGATTTTATTTTTAAATTGTAATTGACTCCTGCAGCCGATAATTCTCACTCACCGTTATTTTTTCAGGGTATATATGTTTCGTCACACTCGTCAGCACTCACTCACGTTATAGCTCGTGCCCACTGATACTCACCAACACTCGCTTGTGTTCAGAGTTACTTCCATTCACACTTACTGGCACTCACTCACATACATACTCGCATACACTTACATTGCAGAGAGTCACTTGCGCTCAGGCTCGCATCTACTCAAAATTACCGTCACTGGCTTTCGTTCGTACTGACGTTAACCGGCACTCACTCCTTTTAACACTCGCGTCTACTCACACCTGTCATCACTCACTAAGCTCTAATTATTCACGCCTGTAGAATGAATTTCGAGTGAGCATGAATCAGTGTTTTCTCGTGAGCGAGTACGCCGACCTATGCTGCAGGCAATACGCCAGGTGCGGGCTATAATCTGGAAGCTACGTTACGTCAAATATCTCTTTCCGGCACACAGACAACAAGAGACGTTATAGCTTCACATTATTTCGACTGCCTGGGGTTTTTCAATGGGCACATCCGTCTAAGTACACGGGGGTTTTTCGCATTCTGCCTCGCCGGAATGCAGCCGTGTGGCTGGGGATTGAACCTGTGACCTTGTGCTCAGCACTAATTGTCATAGTTGCCAAGTTGCTTGCATGGAATGCCATAGCCACAGAGCCACCGCAGCGGGTCTGCTTGCCTCTGAGACAGAGCACGTCTCGCAACCCTTTTGTGTCATTCCACAGCATGGATATGCTGGATCGTGTGGAGCCACCCGTGGTGGCCGAGGGCTACGGGGTGTCCCTGGGCTACGTCTGCCTCCTAGACGTGGTGCACAGCATTGCCACCGTGGTGGACCAGTCCAAGTATGCCACAAATGACACAGCCGCCAACCTACGCCTCCACCGCCAGCTGGTGTCGTCGTCCTGGTGTGGGCTGCTGGCAGCTCTCTCGCTTCTTCTCGATGCCAGGTGATTGTTTGCGTCGACGTCAGTCAGCCAGTTATTCAAAGTTTATTGGCACAGTAATCCTAGAAACAACATTAGGCACAAAATGCTTGTCGACCAATCATCGAGTGGATGAAACATATATATAAATTATGGGACATTTGACTCGCCATTTTAGAGCACTTTGAAAGCACTATAAAGGTTGCGTAAGATATTAATGAAGCAAAACTACTAACCTTGCAGGTTTGCTTTTAGAAACTGCACATTTGGCTGGATGGCCAGGTTTTAAGAGCATTACTTGTGTCATATAAGGTAAATAAGCCTTTTGCTCATAAATGGACTTCGCACAAACATTGTTTTTGCTTAAAGACAAGAAACTATCCAGGGTTCGATATCCAAACGTCTCTTTTCTCAAGTATTCGTATCGCGTTTTATTTGGAAATTTTGCCATTCAAGCACCCTACTATTTACCATCGTCACATGCACAAATTTCGGAATGCTTCCAGTCATGATATTTCATAGTGCCTTGCACGAAATAATCGCAGCACGGATGAGGCGGCCACGGAGGAGATCCTGAAGACAATGCAGGTCTATGCCAGCTTGTGTGGCCAGCTTCAGCTGTCGACACCCCGGGATGCCTTCATCACAGCCATGTGCAAGGGGTCCCTGCCTCCCCACTACACACTCACGGTGAGTTTGCATGGTCAGGGCTGTGCATTGAGTGATTTGTGAAGTTTATAATGCAAAGCAATTGATGTGCAGACCACTACTAGATTAATTTCATTTCATTTATTTACTCTCAAGATACAGTGTAAATCGCTTGTAATGCAAGTCGCCGGAGTCACGAATATCCGCACTATAAGCGGTACCACACTATAACCAAAACAATAATTTTATTCAATTATATGGACACTACAGGCGCATTTCTGCCGGAGCCGGCACTGTTGCCGTGAGGTTCCACATAATAAAGTCCAAGGCGATTAATTTTTGCCGTGCGCCGTATGCTGTATGCGCGAGTGAAAGCGTGTGAGGGTGAGCCGGTGATCGTGGCTCAATCTCGCGCACGCAAGGGTGGTAAGCAGGAAAGAAGCGCACCATCTTCTAGTCATGCGCAATGCTCCAGAGGGAGGATAGGGAGGGAGGAGGGAGGGGGGGGGGTGTTCTACTCCGCGCGCCCTGAGCGACCACGCGCGCCTGCCGGGCCGCAAGGCTTTGGGGGGAGGATAGGAAGGGGGGGAGGGATGTGCTACACCATTGTACGTCGTTGGAGTATAGATGCCAGTTGTTCGCCACCGTGACGTCGCAGAGCTCAACGCGCGTGCGCGTTATGTCGGAGTATGTCTGCAGCTTGAGAGAATCTTTCGCCGTCTTGGTTGACTGCTCAACTTTCAGGCAGCCGCACTGTAACCGGTATTTCGTCTCTTGCAACTGCAGTATAAGCGATACGCATATAAATAGAGCGCTATGGGGGAAATGCAAAAATGCATGCGCACTTACATCTATGTGCACGTTAAAGACTGCTAGGGGGTCAAAACAAAATTATTTCAGTCTCCCACTATGGCGCCTCTCAGTGCTTGTATGTTACTTCGAAATGTTAAACCACATAATTTGATTTTGTTTTTTGATCAGTGTCATTGTCAAATTATGTTGAGTGCGTCGACGAAATGCGCAACAAACGACTTCTGTTAGTGAACGCCTGTCTCTACAGTGATTCCTCGTGGTTATTGCATTGTGTGAAAGTCAAAGGGTTGCCAGAAGCAAGTGATTTATGATAACAGCCTTTGGAGCTGGAAGATATGGTTGAGCTCTGGAGGCTGGCTTTGAGAAGCATCTCAAATGGGGGGGTTTGAGATTGATGAAATGTTTGGCATTTGATGCCTGTAGCGCAAGATGAGCAAAATAATGAGAAAAAAAGAAGTGGTTTGGTCCTTTTGTCTGTGCTCTCATCCTGTACTACAAACATTGAAGATGGTGGTCAGGCTTTAGTCCGCGTTGCACAGGGCACAGCTGTGACACTTTGTGCTTCAGTCGATGCGTTCTTACTCCCATCAGGTGCTAAACTCCACATTCCCCAAGACGTCGGCGTCTCCGCATCCGCGGGGCGACGGCTCATCCGAAAGGCCAGGGTCCACAGGTCAGGGTGGCCCCTCCCCTGTTCCTCTACCGCAGCAGGGCCCCAACCTGGGTCCCTTTCTCGGAGGTCCCGCGTGCGATCCCCACGACGCCCCTCGGCAGCAGGTGGTGGCTGTGGGCACGCCCTTGCCCACCCCTTCACTCGGGGGACATCAGGGACCTGTCATGGTGAGGAAGGAGCAATCTGTTCTGCTCATCCACATTTGTCGGAGGAGACCGATTCCTTCGGCAATGTTCCTGTGTGACGCTTCACGTAGCATCACAATATTGTCATGTGGTGTTAGCATAAGGCGACGCCTTTTTTTCAGAACTCTGAAAATGCACTGGAGCAAGTGCAATACCTTTCAATGAATTTCTGGAAGTAAATTTTTGAAATAAATTTTTGAAATTAAAAAAGGGAAGGTTTCCCCTTCTGCCTCAACATGTTCTCTCTTAGCGTGGTTGGTGCCACTAGCCTATCTCTGCTTTCTTAGTTTTTCTTATCATCACTACAGGGCACTTAGGTAACCGTTCAAGATCGACGTCTGACAAAGGGGCCGGAGAGCTACAAAGGAACGGTGACAGGATGGGAGGGAAGTGTTATCAGCTGCCGCTGTCCTGATTGCTAGAAGTTTACAGGGGTGTGCGTTTGTGAGCTTTCGCTCTGGAGTAACTCATGGTCACGAACAATCGCCTCATCGATGCTGTTTATGGACTGTCACATGGGTCTATGACGTCATAAATGGGGGAAAATAGAGGGGGGGCCCCTCGAAAGCTGCAGGAGAGAGCAAGCAATCTTGTATGCGAGATTGTGGGCTCTCTGCTGCATGCAACAGAATAATATTTGGCTCGCATGTTCATGGCAACATTGTCTACAGATCGCTAGTGCTTTCCTACCATGTTCGAAAAGTGTCGCAGTGCCCCGTAAAGTTAATAAAAAAGAAAGAATGCAAATAAAGGGAATAGTTCGGTGACCACGGTCGAGACGAGCACAGTAGCTGTAGGCAAATCAAAACTGAAGCGACTCTTGCTTATCTGTCATTTATACACGACATAGAAGTTTCTATATGACCTGCAGGTAGCATGGCGAATGTTACATTTTTTCTTTCACTGAAGTATGAAAATCTGGGGTGCACGTTACGATTGATGGCATAGCATTTATCATTTGTGGCCATGAAAAATCAAGTGTACGTTACTGTCAAGGGCGTATTGGAATCGAGTGAGCATGGAACGTGCTTGCTTGTCCCCTCGTTGCAGCTGACGGCCAAGAACCTGCAGTGTATGCGTGCCATTTTGGGGCTGGCGCAAGCCCACGGCGCCGTGCTGGGCAGTGCCTGGCACCTGGTGCTCACCACCCTGCAACACCTGGTCTGGATCCTGGGCCTGAAACCGTCCACGGGTGGCAGCCTCAAGGCTGCGCCAAAAAATAGCTCGGACGGGACGCCGGGGGGCGGAGGCACCAACTCCTCCTCCGTCATCACCACGGCCGTCATGGCCGACCTGCCCGTGCTGTCTGCCATGTTGTCTCGCCTGTTTGAGAGCTCCCAGTGAGTGGTGGCCAGCGTGTCTTGTGGCATGCATGCAAAAATACCCGTTAACCTTGTGCTGAATGTAGAAGTTGAAGTCTTCCTGGGTGCAAGCAGGCACCCCTTTAAGTTAAGAAGAAGAAATCGCAAGGCAGACCATCACGGTGCACACACCCAGATAGATGATGAACATTATCTTTTGGCACAAAAGAAGACATACACAAGCAGGACATACATAGACATTCAGAGCCATCAGAGACAGATGCATTAAGGAGTGTATCAGAAGGATTGAAGGAGCAGATTGGAAGCTAAGTTACTTAGGTACCTGTAGAGGAAAAAAAAAAATCATTTGCTCAGTGTGGAGAGAAAGAACCAATGAACAACCAATAACTAGTGCATTGATGTGCTAGACTGCAGCAGAAAAAAGTGCATTAAATATAAAGTCAAGAGATGCTGAAAACAGTACACTGGATAGGCGAAATGGGGAGAGGGCCAACTATGGAAATGTATTGAACAGCAGAGAATGAAATCGGAAGGTAAAAGTTGCAATACTGTTTGAAGACAATTCAAGGGTGCTTGAGAATGTGCAATCGCAGCAGGAAATTTTCAGATGAAGACAATTTGTGCATGGCTCGTGGAAATGATGCAGAAACCATTGAGCATGTTTTGTTAGAATGTCGCAATATGCAACCAGCGGTCAACGTATAGTTAGCACTCCCGAGGCCATGGGTCTTGTAGCCCAACTGCAACAAATTTTCAGACCTAGTAAAAAGCCTAGTTTCAGGTAGTGGTGATACAGAGCAGCCTCCGTGCAAAATTTAACGTTTGGAGTACGAGTGGATGCGTCACGAAAAGCTAGCAGAAATAGACATTTTTGATGGCAAAAGTAGAAAAAAGATATATCGGCATTACTGCTCGCCGAAAGTGACGCATGTTGAGAACCGACGTGGCTCCTCTCTACAACCCCCGACATTAGGATGGCACCCGCGGTGCTCCGTGGCGCGCTGAAAAATCTTGGAGGCAACATGCTGGAATTTACATCATATCTTCTAAACACCAGGTGCACGAGTTGTGCGTGTAGGTGCTACCTAAAAGGCTGCAAATAAGAAAATTAGACAATATCCCGCCCTGCAGATTTGCCAAGACTGTTTCGATAGTACGTACTGCTCATTTATAACCGAGTAGCCTTTAAGGACTATAGGGATAAAGTAGATGAATCTGCTGTGCCGACTAGTAAGAGATGTCTGGAAAATCAGTGGTACAAATGAAAAGACAACGTGCAGTGAAGCGGACTTGCTATCTTGAATAAATTAGCCCCTAGTGTATGAGAGTATTTATGGATTAACATGTACCAGAAAAAAAGTAGAAACCATGAATTTAGTGTTATGTGCCAGCACCCCGTTTCAACAGGGATGCTCCTACATCATTACTATCGTTGTCAGAAGAGAGAAGTTGAAACAAATGAAGGACAAGGCACTTTTGTGCCATGTCACTAATTGTCACGTGTTATGTTAATATTAAGATACCTGCCTTTTCATCCATGTTTCTGTCGAAGAACATTAGTTTACGCAGTCAGGCTAGAACATTGCCTTCACGCAGTTCATTTCAGCGAAATTATGGCTGTATACTCTATTTTTTCTCGTATAACCCAGCTCCGCATATAACCCGCACCCCCACTTATAACATCCTGAAAGATTAAATTAAATTTGTGCACGTAGGCCTGCGAAAATAACTGTATATAACACTCAAATCTTTGGAAAAACAGTTCATGTGCGGATGCACAACTCGTCCACATTGCATCTTCTGCCAGCAGCTTTGTTCCCTAGCTCTTCGGCGACGCTGATAATCTCCGATTTCTCCTGTGCTGGTATTGCACTGCTGTCGAGTGCATCTCATGTTGATTGGAATTCTGGTTCGCTGGTGCAACCTTGCCTTAAAGGGAAGCTGAAGAGGTTTTAGAATTGGAAGATTTACGGGGTTTGGAAGGTCGACATACGTAGTATAATTCAACTCCTGTAGTTATTTTCTCAATTATGTGCGTAGCTGCAGCGCTGCAATCGCGGTTTAAATTTTCGTCGAAGCTCCACCCCTCTTCGCGCACCGAGCATAGCGGCGAAATAGCGGGCGTGAGGATGACGTCAATACAGGGGTCACGTGAGCACTCTATTCGAATCACGCACCTCGCCAATACCTAAAATGATGTCACGATCGCCTTCGCCATCAGAGCCCGTTAAACGACCCGTGGCGTCTCCCGCAGACGCTGCGGCTTGTTTTTGTTAAATTAAAGCAACTAGGGGTGACTTCTGGCTTGTAAAACTTTGATTTTTGTATTCAGGGGTTGAAAAACTATTACAATTCATTGAAAGCTCACTTGAAGCCGTACTTTAAGGTGAAATTAGCATTTAACTCACATCTGGACTTTACTCAGTGGTGTAGCCATCATTTTTGTTTTTTTGTTTTTTTGGCGGGAGCTCGCAACTGGAGGGCGAGGGGGATGTGAAGATGAGAGGTGTGAAGAGGAAGAGATAGTGGGCAGGTCAAATACCAACACAAAAATTTCATGGGGGGGCACATGCCTGGTGTGCCACCCCCAGGCTATGCCACTGACTTTACTGTTCAATTTTTAAAATTCTTGGTGTGGGTTATACATGCGAAAATACAGCAAATTGCGGTGGTGTTGTCACACTCACATTAGCCTTCGTAATCTTCCTGTTGTCACTGTCCTTTTATCTGTTGTGAGTGCTTAAAGTATGTTTTTTGTCCTCGTTCAACAAGTGCTTGTGACTGATGTCTTCTTTTGTCTTCTCTCTCTCTCTCCTCCCCGACCTTTCTCTCCAACGGCTCTATTTATTCTTTGTCTTCTTGTCTCGTCTGGATCACCCACACGCTTCTCTGACCCCTTTTTATTTCTCACTTTCCGAAATGAACTCGTTGGTTTGTCTCTTTCCCTCTTCCTTCTGGAATTAAAACCCCCTTCCCTCTCCCACCAACACGTGCAAAAACACTCGATGCTGCAGCTACGTGCCACTGGCCGGCACGCTGTCTCGTGTCTTTCACAACTCCCAGTAAGTGTGGCCTTGTCAACTTCTCAGCTGCGAGTCTTGCCTTCTTCCTTCATTCTCTGTGGCCTCGTGTTTTCCGTTTTCTTGTCTCTTTGTTTCGTTTTGCTTGTTCTCTGTTCTCATCTTGTTCAACTTCTTTGGTTCTACCTGTATCTTTACTTTTGGTTTTGTACAGTTTCACTCTATCTGCATCAGAATTTCTGTTGTCTTTGTGTCACAGCTCAGTGGAATAAGCAAATCACTCAGACTCACTCACAGACAATAACTTTAGCTTCCCAAGTAGCGCTAAACTTAACGCCAATGTTATCAAATATTAGGTATGTGTAGCCCCATTCTAGAACGCATTCTAGAACCAATGTGATCCACTGTTGGGCCAGCATTGGCCCTGCTCTTTTTCTTGTCAGGTTAGGGCTTACCTAGGCTCACTAAAATCTGAAACAGCCATGCTGCCTCGAACTCAATCACCAGAAAACAGACCCCACTGATCTTAGACTCAGCTAAACGAGACACAGACAAGCCCACTCAGACTCATAGTGACTTGGGCTTACTCAGATTTACAGAGTCATTCGGGTTTACGGACTCGCTCAGATTTACGGATTTGCTCAGTCTCGTGGAACCATGGGTTTGACCCCCGCCTCCGCTCTTGAATACACGTAGTCAGGTTCACTCACAATCATGTGGACTCAGATTCGTCCTGATTTGGACTCGCACTTATGTAGCCTCACCTCTACTAACTCAAGCTCGAACTCACTTGGGCTCAATTGGACTGAGACTCATGGGTGGCTCTGGGTCCGAGTAAGTTGACTCACAAGTGAGTTTGCCGATGTGTGGTATTCATGCGCTTATGAGTGCCATCATTCAGTGATCATCAAAACTGCGCATGCGCATATAGATGGACACATCCAGCATAATCTAAGAACCTGAAAGTCTTTAGAAAAATTAGGCTTGAAACCTTTATTTCAGTCTCTCTCATCTTTTTTCATTATTTGCATGAACATCAGCATGTTAATTATAAGTCCAATTTTGTTGTGAATTTGGAGCTTCTCAATTTCGCAGCTGCTTCTGCGCAGTGATAATTCAGCTGAAACATTTGTCCGGCATCTTTGTTTTGTGTTTGCCTTGCATCAATTGTTTCGTGTTTGTGCATAAGACATTGAAAACAGTAGGGTCATTTCCATTCAGGCAATTTAGGCCTGAGGCTGTTAAAATAGTGTACATTTTTTTCTTGTGCTTATACGCTATATTTTTGGTTCACATTTCATTGTGTTTGAGTCGAGACTGAGGGGGAGTGTTTCTTTTTGGTTTTTTTACTGAAGCAATCTTTAAAGGTTTATTTTTTGGTTATTTGACATCTCAAACAAATACGAATACAGTCAAGCCTCAATATATTGAGCACGAATGTAGTGAGTTACCAGATACAATGAAGTAAATTTATAATTTCTATCACTGATATTTGCTTGTAACAATGACTATAATCAAGATATTTTTGTGTTGGTCAACTTGGTCATAATGAAGTTTGACTGTAAGTACCAAAAGCTTGTGCTTCCGTGCTTGGCTGCAGATTTAAAGAAGAAAAGAAAGTAAAAAAGAAGACATCTGAAGGAATAAAAAAAGTTGCAAGGCTGTTTGACATGTGTCCTCTTATGTTCGCAGGTACCTGGATGATGTTGCACTACACCACTTGATTGATGCGCTCTGTAAGCTTTCAACTGAATCGATGGAGCTGGCCTACAACAACAGAGTAAGAAAACCTTCATCACCTTACCTGAAAGTCTGCATAGGTAGTGCACTGAGTGACAGCAGATAAAGAAAAGTCACAGGTCCTCATGCAACACCTGAGCAAATGTATTGCAATAGCATTACGGCTATTGTATATTAGCTGTTATGACTGTTATGGTGTCGTATCGTTTGATGATCATCTATAGACATTTACATTAGCTTCCCCCCCCTCCTTGCATGGTTATCCGTGAACTATTAACAACTTTGTGATCTACTGAGGCTGTCTAACTACTACTTGTGACTTTGATATTTCTGATGCAGCCTGCATGCTCCTCATGACCTTATGACCTATACTGATTCTTTTCGTTTATGATGCATCATCTCTGTGTGTATCTACCACAGTGGCTATTACGTACCACTGTCAGCAGGCTGTCAGTAATGTGGCAGACTGCTGTCGTGCCATGCACGACAACTGCAGTTGTCGTGCATGGCTAAGTGCCACACCTATCCTGTTGTTCTTGGTGTCTCTGTTGCATTACCATACTTGCGAGGCACATACCGGGCGCTGGTACCAGTGTCAGGGTAATCAGGATCAGGGCAATCAGGATCAGAGCAGGGTAATCTGCAGCAGGCAACACAGCCGAAGAAGTGTGCCACTCTTTAGGTGCTTACTTTTTTTGTCCCTTCTTGGCCAGCTGCGGCAAATGGTCTGCGGCAAACTGCGGAAAACTGCTACCGTGATTTGCGACATCGCAGCTAGTGGTAGAAGCAGAGGACGATGATGAATGCGCGAGCAGTAGCGCGAGTCGTGGCTATAAGTTGCTGTTAGACTAAGGCGTGTTGCCTAGGACTGCGGGGCTGCCGCACCGTCCCCCCCCAGCTTGTAACAAAAATTAAACATAAGGTATTTTCAAGTCGTATGTGACTGTTATAATGAGGTACGACTGTGTACTACTGCACAGTGTGGGCACATGTGTGTGTCCTTGCACAACAAAAAATAATGCGACGATTTGCCCACGACATTGATGCAGGAGCCCTCGCTGTTTGCCGTGGCCAAGCTGCTCGAGACGGGCCTGGTGAATCTGGGCAGGGTCGAAGCCCTGTGGCGGCCGGTGACCCAGCACCTGCTAGAGGTGTGCGCCCACCCGCACACGCGCATGCGCGAGTGGGGCGCCGAGGCGCTCACCTACCTCGTCAAGGCGGCGCTCAACCACTCGCCCAGCGGAGGAGGCGGAGGTGGCGAGGCCACGACGGGCTCCTCGGTTATGTCAGCATCCACGACGGCGTCGGCATCTGACAACGCAGCTGTGCCGGTTCATACAGGTAACTTGCATTGGCTTTCCCTCTCTTCTGTTCAAGGGCTCTGAGCTGGGCTGTTTGGTTTACGTTCATTATGGCGGAACAGTGCAGAAGACGAGATTGTCTTGTCTGTTTCACCCGTCCTGTCGTCTGCACTGTTTCGCCATGACTCTCCTCTGCTTTTCTGTCCCATTTTTATATGGAATCATTGGTCTTAAGGTAAGGCACAGTCCTTTGTCATGGAGTGGCTTACAGAAATTACTAGAGGGAACTCTATCGCTGCGATCATTCAGTTATCGTGCGAATGATGGATAGTACTACATGCATTTAGTCTAGTCTTCGTGCTTGTGGCTTCTGACATCTCTCGTGGCGTTACTTATTACACTTTATCCTTGTCAGTTTCTAATAAACTAGATCTTTTAAACACTTGATGCCAATAAACATGTGCTCACATACAAATTATTGGGAATTGTTGCATTTGTGATGCAATATTTGGTTCCAAATGATCAATTTGCAAGGTCACTCATTCATTTAAAGCCAGAAAGACGGAAGTTTAGGGAAATCCACATGCAGTGGAATCTCGTTGATACGATCTTCACGGGAACCGGAAAATAAAATGTATCATTTGAAAATCGTATTATTCGAAATACATTGCTCCTATAAGGCACTGGCTGGGAAAAGAACAAAAAACATATTATACCGAAAAACGTATTATGCAGAATTGTATCAATGAGATTCCACTGTATTATTACTACCCAACAAGCATGACCATAGTGTTGTGAATTCATAGGGGGCCAGAAAGGATTGCTTGGTGTCTGGTGGAAAAAGAAGAGTAATCATGTGATTTGTGCATGCACGTCATTATGCATTAAATTGTTTGTATTATAGTCATAATATGTGCCGTATGGTCTACTCTTAAGGGGAACACCAACTTAGAACTTATTCTTACATAATTCTTCACATTTGAATCATTATCAATTGATAAAAGATACTAATTGTGAATGCCTCCTTGTCTGCTACGAGTAGCAATTGGTGCAGGTCTATACTAATTGGGTGTTTCCTTTAACAGTGGGCCATACTGTACAGTCGGCCACAAAAGTTTAAGGGGCGCGGATTTCACAGCAAATGTGAATTTCTGCTCTATTAAGGCACAGAGCTGCTAAGTTAGTGGACCACTGTGGAGGTTGCAAGGGCTATTACACACTGAAACTTTTAATTTGTGGATGTGTGCCCAGGCTTCGCATGAATTCAGTCTTTTTGCAAATCTCTTGTCCCATAAGCTTTTCTACCAGGCTGCACACGTAAAATAATGCAGTCTTGTACGATTCAAACGCACGACAATGCAGACTGACAAAAGTACTATGTGGTTCTGAAAGTTTGGAATGAATGCGAGGTGACTGCAGTGTGTTGTGCACTCTTGCCGCTCATGTCATCATCAGCGATGGCATCGCGGAGGAGCCTGCAGGTGCTGCTGCTGGCGCCCCTGGTGGAAATGGCATCTGCTCACCCCGACATCCGGCAGAAGCAGCTCGACTGCACCCTCTCCCTGCTGCACAGCAATGGAGAGACACTCACCCACGGCTGGCCTCAGGTAGGGACCTTCCTTGTTTCATAACACTCGTGCGTTAACTCCGTCATGAGGTGGATGGAAGTCTAATAAAGTGAATGCGTCGGCTTGTTGGTTGAACATTTTGAACTAGAAACCAGCACAAAAGACGAGGATGCAAAAGAGGCCCACAACAACCACATGTAGTGCGCTACATGTGGTTGTTGTGGGCCTCTTTTGCGGCAGCACTTGCCTCCCACAGCCGTGGTGGATGCTCTTCAACAAGGCCGCTTGTTGTTGGGCGACCAGGCGCCCAGAGACTACTCGTAAATCTCTATTGGGCCCCTTTTTGGAGATGTGAACCCTTACGAGAGCCGAGCACCAGACCAGAAGACATCTTTAGAAAAAAAAACGGTAGATTTCCGGTGGCACCGGGATTTGAACTCGGCACTTCCCGCATACGAGGCGGATGCTCTACTCCTAGGCCACCGCTGCGGCTCTTCTGCATCCTCGTATTTCGCGCTGTGACCTAGTTTAAGGATGGAAGGAAAAGGATTGGAGACCACTGATGAGTGGTTTGGAGAACTGTTTAGCTGCATGGCCTGTCACCAGTGTGAATGAGTGTGAACACGCATGCATGCCCCTTGAGATCTTCAAATAAGAAAAAAATAAAATAAAGGAAAAGGAAAGTGGCTGTTGTTAACGCATTCCGCACGTCCTGCCACCTCTTCTTTGTCTCTCTTGGGCACCTTTGACAGATGGAAACCTCGAAAGGTTGCGATTAGCACATCTTTAAAAAAGAAAGAAGCATTAGGCAGGTCATTGCTATCTGTGCTGGCCCAGCCGAAAGGAGCTGATGAGTTGAGGGCCGATGAGGAAAGTAAACATTGCATTCTTTAATTTTTTTCCGTCTTATGAATACCTTTCAAAGCTTTCTTTGTGAATGTATTCCTTCAAAGGCACTTCACCTATTCCATTGTGTTGCTTATATTTTATGAAGTGTCTGACAGCCCTTTTAAAAGCAGTTAAATGCCCAAATGTCCCCTCCCCCGTGGTGCTTCTTCCTCCAGGTGCTGACAATAATCGGAGCCATCTCGGAAAGCCACGGGGAGGCACTGATTCGGTCGGCGTTCCAGTGCCTGCAGCTGGTGGTGGCCGACTTCCTGCCCGTCATGCCACGAGCCTGCCTCCAGCTCTGCGTTGACACGGCCGCACGGTTCGGCTCGCAGAACCAGGAGCTGAACGTCTCGCTCACCGCTGTCGGCCTCCTGGTCAGTGAACGTAGAGCCTTTGACGTTTCAAAGACTGGGCCTTCCAAGTCCCCTCCGGAGGGCGGCTGCCCTCGGGAGAGCTGAGATCATTGTGGTGTGGCCCCATAAACATTTTGTTCCACTGTCCCCAGTTTTAAGGGACCCAGTTTCAACTACTAATTCAGCTTAGGGAGTCATTGTATCAAGTAGATAAGCCGAAAGGATGCGTGCCTGCGTGTAGCATCTTCGGCGCATGCTCGCCACTTGTGTGCTCTTTCCTGTACTTGGTACAAAACAAGCGCGAATAAAGGCTTAGAACTGCCACTAGAATGGGTCCCCTTGCCAGGTCCAACCAAACAACTAAAGTGCAACCGCCACTACACCATCGACATGAGAACCGAGGTCTCAGTGCGAAAGAAGGCAACAGTTATTTAAATGTTTGGAGATCTTATGTTTAGTGTTAGTAGCCTGTGAAAAACTTGCATTACAGCAGAAACACGGACACCTGGCAGGAGCGGCGTTCTCGGTTGTTCACTTTCGGGGATACAGTTACTTTAGCGAGATTTCGCACGACTAGCACTGGAAGCATTGGCATCTGTGGGCAACAGAGTTCCTGGCACTGTGTGGCAAAGGCGTGCCAAGAATGCTGTCACCCATGGATGCCGATGCATCTGGTAAAGGTCGCACGGAATTTCCCTAAAGTGACTGTGTGTCCCGGAAGTGATCCAGTGAGAATAATGCGTCAGGTCACGGTACGCCTACACCTGTTTACACTAAGTCGAGCATTTGCAACTCGCCCAGATCATTGTTGGTAAACAGACCTGTCCACCGTTCTCTCCAACCTGCAGTGGCACATGGCGGACTACTTGTACCAAAATGCGGAGAAGCTGAAGCAGGAGGAGGGTGACTGGGACACACTCTGGATGTGCCTCTTCCAGCGGCTGGGCGAGCTCTGCGTCGACCCACGCTCCGCCGTCCGCAAGAGCGCAGGGCAGACCCTGTTTTCGACCATCAATGCCCACGGCTCGGTGCTTCGGCAGGAGACCTGGCAGGCCGTGCTTTGGCAGGTACGTTAGCTATTCCTGGTGCATGGGCTGGGGCCACTTGAATGCTAAAAACAAGAATCTAAGAGAATGCTGGGCTGAAAACAACGCTAACGACACGAGCGAGTTAGAAGTTGATAGACAGATGTGCTAGTGTCATCGTCTTACTCATCCATGTCTTTCTTAACTACGTTAACTAACCTAGCTGACTATACCAAGCGAACACTTTACTTAAAAGCATATACCATGTACCGTCGCGGTTCAGTGACGATGGAATTCTGCTGCTAAACACGACGCCATGGGTTCGAGTCCTGGCTGTGTTGGCCACATTTGAATTGTGGTTATTATATCTTCGCCTACGCAGGGGCGAAGCCGGCAGGCAGCACACGGTGCTAAGTGCAACACATGTTTATTCGGCCACACAACTAACGATCTAACAACCCCCCCGGAAGAAACAAGGGGCGGTTGCTTATATACATGCTCGAGCCACTATCACACCAAGCATTGACGTCACAAAGCCCAACAGTCCGAGTCCGGGTCACCGCGGATAGCGAAGTGCGTCTGCGTCAGCACCACGATGCACAAACACGATAACACAACACTCCTCTCCCCTCACGAGGTTTTCGTCTCACGGCACGTACCGGTCTGGCGGTCGCCTCAACCGGGTAGAACGTCGAAGCTGCGGTGTTGATTGTCCCGAGGGGTCGCCGTTATGGGGACCACTGTCGAGCGTCGGACCGCTGTCGTGTAGAAGGCCCGGAGAAGGCTCGGTAGAAGGCCCTGCCGATTCAACTGCTGGTGACGTCAAGTTCGATGCTGGTGGGTCCTGATCGTTGAGCCGAGTAGGCGTGCTGGTCGAGGTGGGCTCTCTAGTGTCCCTAGAGAGCGGACCCTTGTTTTCCACTCTCGGCCCGTCCAGTACTGTTCCCGCCGCCTTAAGCCAGCTCCGGTTTTCCTGAAATGTACGCAGTCGCAGGTTATCAGCGTGAACGTATCGGTCCTCGTCTCCGCCGCGAACAATGTACGTGCATGCGCTGCACCGCTGAGCAATTGTACCCAACAGCCATTTGTCGTCATCCGGGCGGAGTCCTTTTACCAAAACCTGATCGCCTTCCCTAAAGTCTCTCCATGGCCCTCGTTTCTGGTCTGCGTGGAGCTTCGCCTGCTCTCCCCTTTCGCGCATGCGTTGTTCCATTTCAGGGTGCAGCAGACTCAGCCTGGTTCTTGGCTGCCACGACAAGAAGATCTGGGCCGGGGTCTCACCAGTGGTGCTGGACGGGGTGTTGCGATAACTGAAGAGAAATTGGTCTATGCGATGTTGTATGGACTTCTTGTCTCCTTTTCTTTCTTTGTCTAGTATCTGTTTAAACAAGTCCTTCTTGACGGTCTGAACGCACCGTTCGGCGCTACCATTCGAAGCTGGGTGATAGGGAGGAGATTTGGAATGACGAATTCCATTCCTGCTCAGGAATGTTCCGAAGTGCTGCGATGTGAATTGGGGCCCGTTGTCCGTCACGATCTCCTCTGGTAGTCCGTAGGCCGCAAAAACACCTCGCAATTTCTCTACCGTCTTTTCGCTTGTTGTTGCTGTCATGACAAACACCTCAACCCACTTTGAATGAGCGTCCATTAAGACCAAAAAGAAATGCTGGTCCCTTTGCGCAAAATCTAGATGAACTCGCTGCCATCTACGCGTTGGCCAGCCCCATGACATTAGTGGTACTCTAGCTGCCGCATTCTGTGACAACTGACAAGTGATGCACTCTTTCACCGCTTGCTCTATGTCTAGCGTTAAGCGAGGCCACCAGACATGACTCCTTGACAGCATTTTCATTCGAGTCATCCCTGGATGACCTTCGTGCAGCATTTCTAGAACCTTGTGTCGCAACGAAGTGGGTATAACCACGCGACTGCCCCATGTTACGCACTTTTGGTCTACCGACAGTTCGTTACGGCGAACGAAGTATGGTGAAAGATCGTCGTCCGACACATGCGCAGGCCACCCGTTCTGCGTAAAAAACAACACTTTGGACAGCAATAGATCTTTACGCGTTTCCGATCTGATTTCCCTTGCAGACAATGGAGCCTCGTCTAGCACCGAAAAGAAATAAACACCCTCTGACTCCTCTGCTTTGTCTCGGAGCGGTAGCCGTGAAAGGGCATCGGCATTTTGGATTTCGCTTGCCTTTCGGTAGACCCATCGGTAGTCATACGCTGCAAGGATTAAGGCCCACCGCTGTATCCGTGCTGCTGCCATTGTAGGGATTGGCTTGCCATGCCCGAAAATTCCAACCAGGGGTTGGTGATCTGAATAAATGGAAAATTTTCGACCAAACAAAAATTTGTGGAACTTCTTTAGACCGAAAATCACTACAAGAGCCTCTTTCTCCAGGTGGGCGTAGCCCTGCTCTGCCTGACTTAGTGTCCTCGATGCGAACGCTATCGGTCTTTCGACCCCCACGATTTTATGGAATAAGATCGCCCCTAGTCCATATGCCGAGGCGTCGCATACCATACCCAGTTCCTGATCCGGATTGTAGTATGTTAGTACTCTGGGATGCATAAGCCAATCCTTAGATCTCTTAAAGGTATCCGCCACCCTGTCCGTCCATTTCCACTTAACATTTTCGCCCAACAACTCGTACAATGGTTTCAGCTCTGCTGACATGTTCGAAATGAATTTGGCATAAAAATTGAGCATGCCCAAATATGCTCGAAGCTCCTGTTTGTTCTTGGGTGTCCGCGCGTCTTTGATAGCGCGCACCTTATCATCGGATGGCCGAATGCCATTTGCGTCCAGCACGTGACCCAGATACGCCACCGATGTTTGGAAAAACTTGCACTTTTCTTTGCGCAGTTTAATGCCTCGTTCCTTGAACCTTGTCAGCACGCTTTCCACCTTTTTCCAACTCTCCTCAAAACTTTCCCCGGCAATCAACACATCATCCAGGTAGCAGGCGACTCTATCTAGGCCTCCTAGAACATCGTCCATGACTGCCTGAAATATCGAGGGTGCACTGGTTATCCCATACGGTAGGCGCGTAAACTTAAACAGCCCCATGTGCGTATTTATCGTGAGCAAAGACTGTGAGTCAGGGTGCAACTGCAGCTGCTGATACGCGGTTGAAAGGTCCAGCACAGTGAAATATTTGCACCCATGCAAGGCTACAAACAAATCTTCCATGACTGGCAGCGGATAATGATCGGTGCGCAAGCAGGGATTCACCGTCATTCTGTAGTCTCCGCAAATCCTGACCGTTTTGTCTCCTTTTGGAACCACCACCAGCGGCGTGGCCCAGTCGCTTTTTAGGATGGGAACAATCACCCCTGCGTTCTGCCAGGCCCTCAATTGTTGGGAAACGGGATCTCGGAGTGCGAAGGGCACCGGTCGAGGTTTACAAAAGACCGGTGTTGTGCCATCCTTCAGCAACAAGCTTACTTGACAATCCGTTATCTGTCCGAGCTCTGGTTCAAACACTTCCGAGAACCTTTCAAGCAAGCTAGCTACTCGATCGATCGCCACCCTACCCACACTCAACCAATCCAATTTAAGAGATTCCAACCAGTCTCGCCCTAGCAACGCAGTCTCACTCTTTTGCAACGTACGGACAACGATCAGAGGCAGTGTCGTTGTCTGGTTGTTGTGCGCTACCGGCATCATCAGCTTGCCCAGAACCGCTAACGGCGTTCCCCCATAGGCTTTTAGCTTTATGCTACACGGCAACAACGGTCGCCCGGCCCAGTGTCGCTGATAGAGAGTCTCGGGGACGATAGAAACAGATGCGCCCAATCTGCATCGGCACATTACGACCCCCGACCCGTACGTTTACAGTATAGTTTCGGACACTCTCGTTACACGAAAATACATTCTGCAGCAAAAGATTGTCCTCACCACTACTGTCCTCCGCATAGTGCGCTGTGCTGCCGGACGACCGGCACACTCTTGCTAAGTGGCCCACTCGTTTGCAGGCGCGGCAGCGGTATTTCCTGAACGGGCACCTTTCGTCGGTGTGGGAGGTGGCTCCGCAGCGGTAGCAAGCCCAACCGGTTGTTTCTTTCGCTGCTCTGGTTTCCATGTAGTCTCCCCGCGGCTGTCCCGACCTCGAACTCAGAGTTTGTCGTTGTACGGCGTGGACACCCAGTTCTTGCCCCTCCGGCTGGAATTTCTTCGTCTCGGAATGGGCTAGTTCAATACTTCGAGCTAGTTCGCACGCCTCTGCAAACGTCAGTGTGGCCCTCTTCAGAAGCTCTGCTTGCGCTATCTCGTCTTTCAGCCCGGCAACGAAACGGTCCCGCAAAGCTTCATCCAAAAATGCCCCGAAATTGCAGGAGGCAGCCAGACTCTTCAATTCCAACGCAAAGCCCGCCACCGGTTCTGTGTCCTGATGAATCCGGCGGTTGAATCGGAAACGTTCCACTATGACCATGGGTTCCGGAGCATAATGCTTCTTGAGGGCTTGAATTAGTTGCGCATATTCTTTCTCCTCGGGCTTCGTGGGAGCTAGTAGATTTTTAAGCGTGCGATAGGTTTTCTTCCCAATAGCGGTAATCAACACCGAAACTTTGAGGTCGTCGCTCACCTGGGTCGCCCGAAGGAAGTGCTCGAACCGCTCGATGTACGATTCGAAATCCTCGTCTCCGTCCTCGAGGAAGGGTTCGAACTTGCTAGCCGCTGCCATGTTGAAGTCTTCCGCTCCCAAAAGTGCCTGGCGTCTGTCGGCCGTGCGGATTCACACGGATCCCATCCTCGTCGCCACTATTATATCTTCGCCTACGCAGGGGCGAAGCCGGCAGGCAGCACACGGTGCTAAGTGCAACACATGTTTATGTGTTGCAAATGCAAAAACGCTCATGTGTCTCGTGAAGAACCTTAAGCAGACAAAATGAATCCGGAACCGGCTCCCTCACCTATTCTGAAGCCCATCACACAATTTCTTATTTTTGGTGGATGTGCTCCAGTGACTTCACATACCCTTTTTATTTGATTAGTATTAGGCGGTCATGGTTATAAGGGGGGACCCAAGGGGGGACCCAAGAAAACAGATTAGCCGCCGGATTATCGAGACTTGGCAGGGATCGCCTGAAATACTGAAATACTAACACAGGCAAAATGCAAAATGGCGACCATGAAATAGGGGGGGGAGGGTGCTTCAACACGCGGCGTGCAGGTTATATACAAATTTTATCTTTAGGTGTGGCTTCACGGCACCGCTGTGCACCCTGCCATAAAGCCACACTGTAAGGCGAAAATCGCGCTGCCGTGAAGCCGCACCTAAAGGCAAAATTCGCATATAAGGTGGGGGGTGACCTCAAGGCTAAAAATTGTGGGAAAAAACCTCGCCTTATATTGAAATAAATACGATAAGAGCTTGTACAAAGTCAACATCCGCACATTTTGTCCTATTCTCTTGCAGGTGCTTTTCCCTTTGCTAGACCGAGTTCGGACGCTGTCAGGATCAGCCTCAACGGAGAAGGTCAATGACATGGGTGGGAACATTCTCATCCACCACTCGCGCAACACAGCTCAGAAGCAGTGGGCCGAGACTCAGGTGAGCGTTGAAGCATGTTTGCCTTGAGCGTGTCAGGCAGGGAGCCTTGCACCTTCAAATTGAGGAACTTGCGTTTCACATCAAGCTCCCAACAGACCATTTGAAAAAAAATTCCGAGCTGGCTTTCCTGCAACGCACAATTGCCCAAAACACATTTGAACCTCTTTATAGTTTAATGTGGATATACCGAATTCCTGGGCATGCTAAACTCTTACTGAAATATTTGATTCACATGCGTTTAAGAAGGTGATGAGGCAGTCGTTACTGGATAGCCGGAGTGAAGTTAGGATGCCTCTTTCCTGAGGTCAGAAAATGTACACATGTTGCAGGAAGGTACGCAAGTGCAGCTGAGGGCATGTTAGTCTAAAAACACAGAGCTCTACAGACACTTTTTCATGCTGTGATGCAAAATCTCAACATTTATGGTGGTCGTATTTTAGCCTTTACACCTCTACAAGTAGCACTAGCAGACTACAAGTGGCAGTTTCAGGTGCAAATGGTCAGAGGGTGATTTTTAACACTGGACGTGGCGTGTTCTCACACGTTTGCTCCTAGGTGTTGACGCTGTCTGGCGTGGCGAGAGTGTTTCATGTCAAGCGTGAAGTGCTTCAATCCCTGGGAGACTTCCCACGTGCCTGGGCGCTTCTCCTCGAATTCATCGAGAACTCTGCGCTGAGCAAAAACAACGAGGTAAGCACGAACATTTTGTGAAATGGACTTGTGCGTTTTTTCAGATTAATGGAGCCAGCAGATTTTGTAAGGCGATGTTCTGTGCTGTGTGCAGAGTTCTGTCACTCTTTAATGGTTTTTAATGCACCACAGCTTATTCAAGCTTTACTTTCCTGAGGGTCTTTGCTATTGGCTCCAACGTGCTGGTTAGTCCCAAGCTTGGATAAAGGAATCCTGAATGATAGACTGTGTACCTTCATTTCTGGCATGAAATATTTGGTAGAACATGATGATGTATTGCAAAAGCACTTTATAAGGTGTGTGAAAAAAATTATAGAAATCTTTCTAAAGAGCAGAAAGTGGATAACAGCACATTAGCAGAAACAACAACAAAAGTATGAGTGCGTCTTGTTGGTTGATTAATTAAAAAAATTAGTACTGAAAATTGCCTTCTGTGCATTACTACTTTTATATTAGAAATATGTTTTAATGATTTGTTTCTCTTCCTTTCCTCTCTTCCTTTACCTCCTTTCCCACTGAGGCCACAATGCCATCTGTTTCATTAAAGGGGATCAGTCGGTCAAATTATATATAACGTTCATATGGAACCAGGTGTGCAAATATTGTCGCTGTTCTGTCACCCAGGTGTCGCTGTCGGCGCTAAAGAGCTTCCAGGAGATATTGCATTTGAGTCGTCCCACCGAGGGAGCCGGCAATGGTGGCGCCCTGTTAGGGCGCTCAGCTGACCCACAGGGAGAAGCGGCCCTCTGGTGTGCTGCCTGGAAGGTACGAATCGATAGCACAGCTTGACTTGCTGCATTATCCTAAAAGAGTGTGGTTTATTACTTCATTAAAATGTCAATACGGTTAGAATATAACGTAGAGGCTGACTTATAAGTATGGAAAAAGAGGAAAGAAAAATGCAGCAACATTATTTTGAATATTATGCAGCATGATTGCTTCATACAGCAACCAACCAGACGGAAAGGCTTAGCTAAGTGCAAGAGATGTGCACATACTATACATGTAAGCTATACCCTCGAAACTGTTTGACATATGTCATCTCTACTTATCTTCTACTGAATGAGCCATGAGCAGTGTGCCCTAAACAAAAGTTAGGCCTAAGAAAACTTCACCGCACTGCCGCTTTTTAATTTTATCTTGCTGCTTTGCATCCAAAGTATGTGAGGAAGTTCATTTATGGAACATTGCTTGAGATATAAGGATGGTTTTCGTC
The DNA here is from genome assembly GCF_013339745.2 of Dermacentor silvarum. Lineage (NCBI taxonomy): Eukaryota > Metazoa > Arthropoda > Arachnida > Ixodida > Ixodidae > Dermacentor > Dermacentor silvarum. The sequence goes on from NC_051163.1 coordinate 23,344,135, forward strand.
CATTGCTCATATGCCTTTTGGGATGTACGAGTTTTGTACGAGTGAACGATAGGTTTTCTCTAGCAACTCGTACGTTTCCTCAACTGCAGGTATGGTACAACATTGGCATTGAGAGCACCAGACCACCCCCGGACGTCGCTGTCGACGATGCGCGCTTCTCGAACAGCCTGTCCTTGCTGTACATTCCGTCCCAAGCGTTTCTCACCGCACTTGTTCAGATCTTCCCGCACCTCTTCCAGCACATAAAGAATAGGTGAGTCATTTGAGTTGGTCTTTGTTTAAGGGGGGGGGAGTTGATGATGCGGGCAGGCTACTTATGAAATTTCTTCAATGTTTGCACAAGAGATGCATACTTATTAGTGGAGAAAATGGCAATTGAGGGAGGGGCTGAATTTCTTTTTTCGTGATCTCTCTTGTGCTTAGAAAAGACGTTGCATCATATACCAGTTTTTATGGCCTTTTCTTAGATTTTAGATCATTTTCTGCATTAAAGGTCTGCAAAAACTGCCAAGTTGAATCTTCTACAGTCAAACCTTGACATCTGGTGATGAGTGCTGGTGATGGTCACTTGACATTCACATTTGCTCTTGTCTTTTGGGGTGCCAGGTTCACGGTCTCCGACTTCCAAAAGTTTGCCACCGTTGTCCAAAATGCTGTTGCTGCACCCGTTCACGGTGATGCCTCACCCTTCATTCTGCCTACTCTGGCCGAAGTGGTCCTTACGACGTTGCAAGAATCCATTCTCAGTGCCATGGACACTTTGCACAAGGTGAGCACGACGACCCTTGTCCTTGGCCTTTTGCTGTGTCTGCATTGTACAGTCGAACTTTGTTGATTTGACCTTGGCAGGACCGTAAAATTGGTTCTAATTGTCCAAATCTATGAAATAAAAGTGCTATTTAAACAACAGAATGTACAGGATGGTTTAAAAAGTAAAATTTCATGTAGCCAATGTTTCAGTATCAGAAAGAGGCTGTCTCTGAGATTGACTAAAGTGGCAGGCGGTGCTAGTAGGTGTTCTGATAACATAATCTTGGGTAGTGCACCATAACGTCTAGACAAAAATCAAGAGTAGGGTATCAAAGGCGGAGGTGCTGATAAGGACTAAGTGCACAGACAAAGCACTCTCTATATGCATATATTTTTCTCTGCCGTTCACCCCCCCCTCCCCCCTTTTTTTTTTGACTTAACCAGATTATATTGAACCCAGATGGTCAAGATAATCCAGAGCCGTTCCCTATGGCATCTCTAAATAGGATATGCATTCCTTTGGTACATCAAACCATATTGTAACAGTGGTTAGACAGGGAAAAAAAACTGTCACTGGAAAAAGATAAACAGTAAAAAATGTACGTGTGTCAATCAGCCAATCAATCAATCAATCTCATTTCAGGAAGCGCTCGCAGGCCCGGACAACCTGCAGGCAATGGTGCCCTCCATCTTTGGCCAGCTGTTGAGTTTTGCCTGCTATGCCTGCCAGGCGCCAGCATACGGGAAACTGCAGATGCGCTCGGGTGGGGTGGCCCCCAAGCACCTAGACTGGGTGACGCTCAGCTTTGTGCCATTTGGGGAGCGCGCCATGGAGATGGCCGTGTCCCTCTACGTGCAGACAGCACAGCGACCAGTCGTCATGCAGGCCGACATCCTCCACGCCATCGTCAAGGTCAGCACTGACCGTCCACTTTCTTCAGCATGTGTAGCGTAGTCGTCTTACAGGTAGCCGCGTGTATAGACAAACCACTGAGCGTCTTGCTGCTTCGGTCTGCGTTTTCAGCGTTCCAGGATCGCCACTGTACAGTGACATAAGCGTGGGATGGTTTGGCACATATGGTAGCATTTGCTTTTCAGCCGCTATTCAAGCTGCAGAGTGTGACGTCACTGAGATGCAGCATTGCTGCCATCACATTCCGTGTGGAACAAAAAGAAACTGGATGAGCCCTACTGACTCGAAATTTTCCCTGCAGGCAAAATCAATAGACGTGGCCAAGTTTGCAAAAGTTACTTTGCAGAGCTTGTTGTTCTGGTTGGCTAACAGCAAAGAAGAGAAGTGTCACCACAGTACTCTGCTTGTTTCACCTATGTACTGTGCTTGTTACAGACAGGTGGCTAGTCTGTAGACAACTTTAGCTTGGTCAGTAGATGACACTACCTTTGGCTTTCATAGTTTTGTAGCTGTTGGAGGAACCCAGCTATGGAAATACGTTATTGAACAGCAAAGAATGAAATCGGAAAAGGAGCTTTACGAGAATTTCAAGGGCAGTGTCTTACTGTTCAAAGCCAGATCAGAGTGTCTGAAAATGCGGAGTCACATGAGAAAATTTGGCAGTAATGACTAGTCATGTGCGGTGTGTACAAACCAATAAGCATGTTTTTTTCAGCACGTTTCAGTGGCGCATTGCAGAGCTGAGAAAGGATGTAGTTAGTAAAGGAAATATACAATATTGGTGGCTTATAGAGAGGGAAAGCAGAATAGCCAAACACAGAATAATCTTCAGGGCAGTAAAATGCTCGTTATTTGATAATTTCTTTGGGCACGAAGCAAGAATAGACACGACAGAAAGGTAACAAGGACAAGATTAGTGGCAGTGGCCACCAGCTCATTTCACACAGCATGCTCATACAATCCACTGTTTCAGCCTTATGTTTGCTTTGTCAGTATTGCACCCAGTGAGATTAGGTTAGCACACTTGTAAAAGATGCTAGAATATATCTTACAACCGCGTTGAGACTTCAAAAATCATTCATAGTAATGTAGGATAGTCGATACAGTTAGGAAATTGCCAAGTTAACAGTCCATAGGGCTGTTCATTTCAAGCCATCTGCACAGGCTTGTACTGTACCATGTGGCAGTTGCCTCTACTTGGCAAACCGTGAACGTTATTGGCAGAGTGATCTGGTTAGGACATTCTGAAACAACTTGCATAGTCGACTTTGCGATTCTATTACAGGGCGTGACATGTTACACGCTACACAGTGCAAGGGCATTTGAATTTTTATAGCCATTGGCGTAGCAGTCAAAGAATGGAGTGGGGTAACATTCATTGCAAAGTATGGCCACACCTCACGTATGTCCTCTGATCCCACATTTTACATTTCAAATCATAGATGGCGCTAGATGTAAAGGCAAGTAAAATATTGATTTATTACGAATAATCAGTGGAAAGAAATTACTCCTGCTCACAGATCCCCGCTTTTCAAGGAAAAAATTTGCATGAATTGTACCGTGAGTGATGCTGTTTCTGCACCTCGTGGCTTTCCCCGTTTGTCAAGCTACAGTGGAATGCAGTGTAGGAGGGAAACTATGCCTGTGGTGGAATTTGAGTTGGAGGGGGGGTGAGCACTGTGGTAGCCAAAACACTTTGACCATTGCGCTCCTGTATCCATTTGGCAATGCATGCCCCAATCTAAATTGCCTGGGACAGCTCTAGAGTACGCATGTTTTTGGCTAACTCATGCGATTGTGTGCTGCAGCAGCAGCAGCTGTGGATTTTGGGAGTTCAGCTTACATACATTGTGAAGGCAAGGGAAGGTCTCTGAAATACATTACAACAAATGGTAGGAAGCAGGTTCTCTTTCTTATGCTTAGTCACAGGACCAGTCCTTGAGATGGTGCGTCCTGTAGTTTGCATTATCCTGGCTTGTTTTACAAATAGCCTAGAAAATACATCACAGAGATATGATACCATCACTGTTCTGCGTCTCTTGCATCTCCCTCCCATGCATGTGGATGTGGAAACAGCTTGCAATAAATATATTTGCATGTGATAGCTTGTACCGGGCTACAGCATGCAACTTCACTTGCAGGGCACAGCTATGAGTCTCGAGCATTGTAGCTTTTGCCATCGCTGGGCTGCCTGAGAACTGTGCAAGTGACATAAAACTGCTGCCTAGCAGCATTGTTACGGCATACAAATGGTACGTACTCCGGCCAGTTGATGCCTAGCGACTGCAAAAAGGGCAGCACTGAATGGGACAGCAGCAAGACCAACAGGACAACAGTGAACAACAGTGTCACAGTGTCAACACTGTGACACTGTTAAACAACAGGGACAGGACTACAGTGTCAGGACTACAGTGTTGTCCTGACAGGAGAACAGCGCGTTGTCGTAACAGATGACTGCCCATTGTCCAGACAGGACGACGGCGCACTGTCATAACAGGATGATGAACGACAATACATTGTCATGTCAGGACTTCCACTGCCTTGTAAGGATGGCAGAACGTTGTTCCAACAGGATGAAAGCACATTACCTCACAGGATTACAGCGTTGTATCCTGACAGACCAACAGTGCATTGTCGTAGCAGAGTGACCATTCATTGTCCTTAACCGGATGACAACAGATTGTCATAACAGGATTATGGACGACAGCACATTGCCCCAACAGGACAGCAGTGCAATGTCGTGACAGGACGGCAGTGCATCGTCATGGCAGGATGGCAGTGCATTGTACTGTCATTGTTGCTCTTGTCCCGTTGAAGCACTGTCATTTCCCAACTGCTTTGGCACTTTAGCAGTCCCCGTGAACCTGAACAGTGACAGCGAACACACTTTTGACCATGACCGCATGGATGTCCCAGTAGGTCGGTACACAGAGTAATCGTTGCTTTCGTTCTGAGCAATGTTCTATTTCGTCCTGAAATGCATTGTTGCACGAATACTGCCTGTCACCTGGCAGCTTCACTATCATGGCTGCACAACAGGTGCTGTCTAATCAGTGTGTGCTGCAGCTGACAACTGCATGCTTAGAGTAGGTTGACACATCTACGAAAGAGAAGTGATATGCTACGCACTTTCTACACTGTTGTAAGTGTGCCAGGATGAAGTCAACCATCATCTGCAAGTTAACAAAGCTTGCATTTTTTGCAAACGCAGAGATGACGGCAGCATTTGGAAAGCTTCAAATGGCCAAAAAGCGTAATCTAGTTAATCTTCTAAGCAACAGACTTGAAAAGATTACCTGGTTGACCCTGCCAGTAATCTGTGCATGTTTAATCACATGCTGAAATAAGTTGTGGCTCTTTTGAACTAGAACTTACTTCGACACCAGAGCCACTATATGTCCCTATGTGCTGTAAGCGGGCGCCACTTCCCGCAAAGCATGATATACTGGATGCCTTTCGGCAATGGATGCTTTCAGGTATCTATGGTAAATTGAGTTGTTCTGGTAATTACTTGTTGGCGGATTTTGTCACAATCAAATTGTGGCGCAAGAAAATGTGCTAGAAGTGCTGCAACTTGTGCCGCTTGGTTGTACATCCCAATTTTTCTTACCGCGCTGTTTTGGAACACCAGACACAGGCAGGAGCATGAAGTAGCAACTGTTTTATTTCGGTCCTGTTCTGTGTTTTGTGTTCCAATACAGGTGCGGGACGAAAATAAAAAAGCATTGGAACACCAAAACACGAGCACTGTATATTGATGCGTTCAATGTATCTTGTGTTGTCATCATGGTTACAAAGGGCTACAATTTACTTTGGAAAATTTGGGATTTCAGTGTGGATAGGGAGCCTTGGCAAGGACTAGACTATCCAATGAAGGCAGCAGACTCGTGTACTATTATTAACTTTCAACTTGGAGACGTCGGGCAGAGTAAAAGCGAGGAACTTTTTCGTTTGCCTGTGTTTGATATGAGAGTTATGAATTATTTTAACTAGGATAAATTGGAAAGGCAGCTTTGGTGCCAGCAGTAGCAGTACTTCCAGCTCCAGTAGCATATGGCATTACTGCTATTGCTTTAAACACCATAGTTCGGTCTCTGCTCTGCCTGAATTGTGCTTCTGCCTACCAGATTCAATGACTCAACTGACAGTTAGGTGAATTCATTCTCAGTGCACTTACTAGTGTGCCTGGTATAATAACACATGCTTTTACTTTGAAATTGAAAATAATTTCAATGTTCAGTGTGCTTTAACACGACGGTGTTATCAAGAACTTTCTGCATTATGTATGAATGGTCGCCAGCCGACAGCTGCTTGTGTTGTGATTCAACTATTGCAGACTGCGCTCGCTGCAATTATTGCCTTTTAATGTTGCTTGCTTTCTGGGCACAGGTTCACTCAGTTAACTGTTTATAGTTTAGTCCTCGTCTCCGCCTGCACATCTGCCTCTTCGCTAACTACGCCGTATGTTGCATTAAATGTTACACCTACTTCATCTCTGAACTCTAGTAGCATGGCATTTGTTGCCTCGACAGATTCTGTACGTCAACATCGTCTGTTGGGCTGACACTTGCAATCCGATTTTTTTTTACAGGGGAAGCATTTCAACTTAGTGTATGATGAGTCGGCCCAGTTTGTTATCTTCAGAACACCACTGCTGTTTGTTGCAGAGTGTGTTTGTGGGGCCACCGTAATGTGACATCAGTGCAAAATGCAGGGTTTAAAGGAATAATAGAAGGTGCTCTCACTGTTTCTTTTAATGCTTTAATGGCTCTTCTTAATATAAGCTTGGTTCACTCCTCAAAAAAAAAAAAAAAAGAGAAATGATGCAGTGTATCTTTTATCCTATAGGACACTGTTAGATTCAGAAGGATAACACATTACAGCCTCAAATTGTCCTAGAGAGAGTCATGCTGCTTCAATTATTTCTGCAGACAAAAAGAAGAAACAAAGATATATATATATATAAAGAAATAAGAAACGGAGAGGGGAGGGGCAATGTTTTAGCAGAAAGAAAGGATGATTGGAATAATCCAAAGAAAGGCTATCCTTCCTAAAATTGAACATCTGGATCACTGTAGGCTTATGGCAATGGCTAGCACCATAGTCTCCTGTTGCATTCGTTGACCCTGGTCATCTTACTTGGAGTAGCCTCCCAGGAGTCTTCCAAGGCTGCTGGGTATTTATTTTATGCGATGGTTTTAGGGATGTGCAAATATTTCATATTTTGAATACAAATTGCATAGTCTTTGCTATTGGATCCATATTTGATTTGGGAACTTCACCAGGCTAATTTGTCGAATATTTGTTTGTCTGAACGCTGTGAGGGATAGTAGCAGTTGCGTTCTACAGGGAGGAAGACAGAATCAAGGGGAGACTTGCGAATGAGTCTACTGCTTGCCATGAGTGCCGGGGTCATTGTACAGGCGCACAAATTCCTGATCAAAAGCACGAGGGAGTTCACTTTTACACAATATTTCCGAGTTAAAACAGGCATCCCTATACCTAAAGGGGCCCTGAAACTTCTAGAACATAGTGAATAAACTGAACTAGGGTCTGTATCCAAACTAGTTGGTAAAGCAACATCTTAAAAGGCAGGTAAAGCCCAAATAAAACACCGACAGGAGAAAGAATGAGGACATACGGAGTGCTTGACCTTACACGATTGCCCATCGAGGCGACTCCCGAGCCGCACACTCACAGATAAAGACCGAAAAACCACTTCATCTTTGCATTGCCGGTCTACAAACGACGGTTGCGCGTTGCTGTGTCTGCTGCGCATGGCTTCCAAGATGTAAAGCGTAGCTTAGATACCACGGTCGCCACGGGTGTCACCACAATCCGTCTCGCCGCTGCAACATTGAAACTTTTGGCTGGCCCAGCGAGTCATTGCTCCCTTGCGCCCTCTTGCAGTCTCCCTCATGTAGCTGCCCGCGCACTAGTGGAAATGAAAGGAGAGAGAAAGCTGCCTTATCAGTCCGGTAACTACATCTAACTTTGCTTGTGCTTGAAGCATTCGAAAAATTTTTGCAGCAGGAGATTCGCGAGGCAACATAATTTAATAGCGATGTCATTCTATGCTTAGTTAAAGTGTTTCAGGGCCCCTTTAAACAGCTTACGAATTCTCGGTATTAATTTAGGCAAAGCAGTATATTATCTGACTGATATCTCAGCGTGTTTGGATTCCTTTAAGGGAGATGTAGGTTGAAAATTTTTCTTTTTCTTTTCAAAAATAATGCTTTAGATTTTGATTGCAATATTACGCTTCAACATTCTGTTTTCATGTGCGAAAAAAAAAAATGAAGGCCTTTCTCTCACCAGAAGACAGTGAAAAACAATTCTAATCGAGGCATGGTAGCTGTAGGGGCTTCATTGTTCCATTCATGCAGTATTGACAAAGCTCACAACCACAAGTTTTATCCAGATGGTGAGCCTTTCTGGCGTAACAATAAGCGAGCACTAGCATTGGCTGAGACGACGCCGATTCATTGCCCACTTTTCACCACTGTGGTCAGCGGCGAAGGCCTCTCCTACACATGAGATGCTGACAAGCCAAAAACACTTGTTTTGTTGTATTCTGTGCAAACCCTTGAAATGTAGCTGAGTCTCTCAACAGCAAGATTTGGCTGTGTGTCCAAAAATAAAATTTGTTTCGCCGATTGTTGTTGAGAGTGACACTTTTATACCCATAATGCCATTCAACAAAGGCCACAAAGGCTTTGCGGAGGTTCTACAGGATTCTTGCGGCTTAGCTCTGGAGCTGATCTCTCTGAGCAACCAGTAAGACCAGAGAGGACCGGAAAAGAATGAAAAGAACATATGGAATATATATATGACAACAGCTGAAGCTAGATCTCGTTGTTGCAGGGTAGCAAAGTAATTCCTGTTGGAGATGGAAGTTCACAAGGGTTCTGAGGGTACCACCTATGCAGCAGGAGAATTTTGAAGTTTTACACTTCTTATGGGAAGAAGTTCGGAAATTTGCAGGCGCAAGTTGGAATCAGCTAGCACAGGACAGGGATAATTGGAGATCACAGGGAGAAGCCTTCGTCCTGAAGTGAACAAATATAGGCTGATGATGATGATGGGAAGACTGGTCTACATTCTGGCCAAGTTTCATGCAAATTTATCATCTGCAATAGTAATAGGCATGTATAGGAACTTTCAGCTTCGTTCTTCCCTTTATATTTTTCAATTTAATACTGTTCTTCCTGCTTGTGCACAAGAATTATTGTACTTAATTTGACCTAATCTTGGCCAAATTTTGCACGCAAATGCACAAAGATGTGTAGAATGCAAGTTTTTGGGCATTGTCGTAATTTGCAGAAATTTTTGTCATGCTAATTTTAGGAAACTAGTCATAAATGTTCTTGGTAACTATAGTTCAAATTAAAAGTGTATTTCTTGGAATAATAAAGCTAAAGGAAAGTAAATTTTAAAATTCTTATTCGCAGTTATTTATTTATAAGGAACAATAGTCGTCTGGCACTGAACAAGGCACTGAAAGAAACATCAGTTTAGTGGCTGAGTTGTTCTTCTGCATCTTGTGCTAAAGAACAACTTCTGCATCTTGCGCCCACAGAAATAGTGCACTAACTTTCATTATCACTGTCCAGCTGTTTGTCGTGGTTGATCGGTGATTGGCCAGTTGGCGTAACAGTCTGCTCTCCTTGCAGCTGCAACATAGCACTCATGCACTTCCTGGTGCGGGGCTCGCTTATCGTCATTCCGATGTCGTTATTTCTCGAAGACATTACATCCACTTTTCCAGGAAAGCACACGCTAACTTGCGAGGAATGTTGGCATTATGAAAATGACGTTAAGCACAGCACCTTTCCTTTTTGCTTCTAGCTTTTGTGAGGTCAATATTAGAAAAATGTTTCTCCCTCTACGATCTATTTCACCTACGCCTTGAAGCTTTGGTCGTTTGGTACCTTCTTGCGCCATTTCCTGCACCTTTGAAATGTAGCGGGTTGTTAAGTGTACGTTTGGCCTTTGCCATTTTTTTGCTTTTGTGAGGCTGTGTGGCACTTACCAAGAGCATTTTTGCGGCTAACCAATGTAGCAGGCGGCGCTTATCATCGTCAAGCATATTTTAAAAACAACTGCTTTGCTGACGTGCTTGCAAGCAGCATTCTCAGAAACGCTGCAGTCATTTTAGCTTTGGCATTGCATCTGCTTCTTAACGGATTCCCCGAATTTTGAACATACGCTAGTTATGTCCCTGTCGTCGGTTATGTACGTTGTGTGTTATATGTTATCACTATGAAAAAGAAAAAGACATGTTTTTCTAAGCAGAGCTATATACTTCACCAACAGGCATGCCTTTTCTTTACTTTTGAGTAATCAACACGCTTTCTTTTCCTCAAGAGTGCCGATCCACGTCGATTGCCCAAAGGCCGTGATCTCATACCCCTCCTGCATGACGCATTAGGTTGTATTGTTAGCTCGTCACTGACCTTTACGAGAATTACTTTCCAGTCGTTGATTATCGACGTTTGATGTGCGTCATGCGTATTCTCGGAAAACGTTTCGTTACGCGCGCCCCCGTCAACCTTTAGCACCATGGTGGTTTCAGTTCTTCGAAATGCCTCTGTGTTGTGATCTTTGCGCACACTTGTCGAAGCAGTGCATTTGCAAAATGTTAGCACAACTGTGACGTGCGAGTGTTATCGTCTGTCACGTCGGACAGAATTTGCCATTGTTTTCCTGTGGCACTCTTCGTGGCAGTGTCGCATTCCACGTTTTGTCGAGAGTGCTTGCTACTTTGGCATGTTCTTGAGATTGGTAAAACTTTGCACTTGGCCTTGTTGCTCAAAGCACATATGGGTGTGCTGAAAAGCTTTCAACCTGACAAACTTCCATTATTTCATGCAACATCTCTTTAATTTCATTACGAGTATTATCTGGCAAAAAAATTTTATTACTTTCGTTCAGAACTTTTGCGTCTGTTCTATGAAAAATCAGCTTTTAATCCATTGACTTGAGGATTATTTGAAATTGCATCCTCAACCGTAGCTGTGATTACCCCTATGCTTTCCTTGGCTTCATTGCCTGTTGGCTCTGTGTGGTTATGATTAACAAAAATTGAGCCACTCAGGTTCCCTTGTTCTTCTTCACCCTTAACTATCGTCGTTCTTCATAAATACAGTATTGTGAGCATGGATTGCGCATGCATATTGCTGGGAATTAAAGGCAGCGCTATACAAAGAAGAGGCGAGGGTTGTTCCAAGAATTGCCTTTTAGGATAATGCTCCTGCTGCAGCAAAGATTTCCAATATGGGGGGCTACATTGAAGGTCTTCAGTGCATATGTCGTCGACCTTATTGAAAGGCCTTGCTCCATCCCATGGCATTGTGTTTTTTAATCGGAAAGTGAATTCGAAGGAGTAAATTATTAAATACAATTTTGATAAGATCGCGACTTCATCAAAGGAGTGCTTCAGCAAATAGAGCTCAACATTTTTGCAGATGACCTAAGGACTTAGTGTAAACAGCGGAATAGGTGCGTTAAACTTCAGAGAGGGCGCATCGAATGACTTGCAAGTTTTAATGCCCTATGCAATTTCCTTCTTGGCTGGCCTGGCAACATTTGCTTACCGCCTGTAAATGTGGGTCCTTGAATCCACTGAGTCGATCTAAAAGGGGATATGTGACAGTTTACATTACCATAATTTCAAGCATTTATTTCCCGCTTGTAAATTCTGCCACCACAGCTTTTTCAATGTTTTCATTGTGCTGTGTCAAGCACATGATACCTTCAGAAAAAAATTTTTCCTATGCAAGCCTTCTTTCGTCTATTTACACTTTCGAATTATTGCTCGCTGTACTGGAAGCCTTTGAACCAGATTAATTGACCCTTCTGCATGTGTCGAACACACATTTTACTTGAGCAACAATACCAGACATGACAGGAAAAGATAATTGATTGATTGATTGATTGATTGATTGACGGGGCTTCATGTCTCAAAGCAACACAGCGGCCATTAATGATGCCGTAATAAGGAGCTCTGGATTAAGTTTGACCACGTTAGGTCCTTTTAAAGGAGTACATTACTTGTAATGTTTTGTGTTAGCTGGAGGTCTGAATTCCTTAAACAGTTAAAAGAAAAAACAAAATCTGGTCAGTATTAAAGGGCTATAAATAACTTGCTGTAATGTCTATTCCTAAGAACCTGTTTTGGTACCCAGTTTTGGTGTATGCATCATGATGTCAAAGATACATTGGATCGCTCCATTGTTGCAATCGCTGTTACTGCCACAGTCAGTGCGAGCGCAGCTATAAGGAACGCGCGAAGCACTAGTGGTTAATTTTTTTCATGATGAACATCGTCATATTTAGCCTCATTGTTGCACGAGGTCGGCAAATTTCGCTCCGTGCCATGACGTCACGCCAGTGTCGATGACGCCAGGTCTGGCATTTCGATACCAACTTTAGTGTCAAGTTAAAATATCTTACGTTTCTCCCAACCTTCAGACTTGCCAAGTGTCGTCCTTTTACATGTGAGAAGCATGTGATAGAGCTTTTACAGAATTGAAAATGTGCGTCAATGCTCCCTTTAACGTGCAGTCAATGCTCGGTACAACATTGTCTTTGCATTTCACCTCCATCGGAATGTGGCTGCCATGGTTGGGAATAAATCCCCTGCCGTTCTGCTCAGTAACAGAATGCCATTGCCACTCTTACCATCATAGCAGGTGGCAATCCGCGGAGTTAAATTTGTGAGTCTCGACGCAGGGTTTTTTTAACGTGAAAATTATTGATGTTTCCTGAAAGCATGTTCTTTTGGCAGCGGTGTCGCCCTCATCGCCAACAAAACCACTAGAAAGCATGTTTGGAACGCCTTTGTCATCATCTAAATCGGGAGTGCCCCAGAAGTTTCTCAATGTTGAGATTGCTCCCAATCCAATTGCTACTGTGCCAATCTGCCATGCGGAAAACCGGAGAAGGAATGAAATAGTGGGGCAAGAAACAGGGTGTCTACCACCTGGGAAAACCTGGAATCTCCAAGGAATTAGTCAGCTCTGGAAAATTCTGGGTGGGGAAATGGGGAACTCTCACTGCAGTTTCGTTTAATTGGGGAATGGGTGGTATGAAATGTGGAATGCGTTATGGCAAAGCTATTAGTGTGCCTGAAAGCAGCGCAATTTTTAACTGAACCTACGCAATCCGCAAATAATGTTGTCTTTCACTGGTCCGGCAAGTGTGAGCTGGTCCGGGTGGGTGGCTGGAATATCGCGAAACACCCGAATCGGTCAAACCTGATATAGTACATCTCGCTTGATTTGTGGTAGTAGTTGTTGACAGTGTAAACTTGCATAGTAACTTTGCAAGCTATAAACCACTATTTTTTCCTTGCGCTGCTGAACTTCCAGTGTCCGTTAAATTTGAGTGTAGACGGATTCTCTAAAAAGGTGCTGCTAATCTACTGCACCTCATGAGAATTAATCGAACCAGGAGTTGCGGGAAGTGAACGCAGAATGAGAAACAGGGTATTCTAGTTGTCGCATGGGGTTGTTTGCATAGCCCCTTACTCGGGATACTATCTCGGGCACATCGCTCAAAGGGTTAGTGCTGCCAATTTTCTGTCTAAAGCCATACAGATTAGATACGGTGTCTCTGAGGTCAGTTTGCTTCCACATTGTTTTGTTGTTTGCAAAAAGGTTCTTGCTTTTCTTACATGCATAGCCTGTTGTTCAAAAATCAAGGTCAGGTTGTGGGGTTCAGTGTCTCAAAGCGAGTAGCTCAGTTAGTCTGCAGTACTTAACTATATTGGCCTTGCTTCGAAATGAAGCTGGAAGCTTGAGATGCGACTTGACGGGTATTCTAATGTTCATGGAACATGGCTGTTGGCTCAAATTGCACTGTAAGTTTCCTCAAGTGTAGAGGGTGAGGTTTCTTGCAAAATTTGAATCCGTGCAGCTCCGGCATCCACTCTGCCGAATCATTGACCTTTTTATTGGTGCCAATTGCAACCATGAATTCCAGGTCATATTGCCAAAGCCATGGGTAGAAGTTTAGTTTTCTTTTTTTTTTTCACAGATCCCATGCCCTGTAACTTTTTAGAGTCTGTAGTACTTCAAGGCTGTACTGCTCGTTGCTCCGAGGAAAGTGGACTTGCATTTTAAGGTAGAAAGTGACATACACAACTTGTAAACAGAAAACATTTTGCCTTTTATTTACAGTCTGTTCCAGCGCATTTTCTAGCTGACATGTCATTTTGCATGTGCATAACAGTGTGCACGAAAACCTAATGAGAACCCGCCATCGCTGAAAGGCCATGATGGGAGGGGCCCCATAAGGTTAGGCGGTACTCTTTGGTCATTCGTGGATGCAGGCCGCTTCATCAATGCTCACCGAGAAGCCTTTCTGCATATTTTATCCTCTTAGCTTCACACCAGTGTGCTAGCTTCAACAGCTTCACAAAAAATGCAACATGAAGTAACAGTATAATAAAAAGCGGCTCTGTCATCACATCTCTATCCTCTCTCACTTATAAATTAAAAAAAAACTTAACAGTCTCGTCAGCGGTAAAAAACAAACGCAAACTGGAACACAAAAAGTAGAGAAACATGAAGGAAGCTGCAAGCCGGGCAGTCATTCATTCCCTCTCTTATCACAATGCCGGCAATTGTTCACTCTTTCATCATAACTTATACAATTGCAAAAGCAAGAGAATTAATGCGACAAAAAGAAAGGCAAAATAAACAACAATGCTGGACTGGTCGTGGATCACAGATTCGTTGCTCAGTAATCTCTGCGCCGCGCGCGTCAGTCCATCTGTCCGTCAGTCACCGACGAGTCCGCACAGTCATCACCACGGTCTATATCTCTAAACTGGTAGAGTCTGGCAGAACCGTTCGATGTGGGCACAGTCCGAAGTGGGTATCGCAGACGCGCTTTGCTCTTCCCTTGCTAAAGCCTTCTCTTACATGAACTTGGGATGATGCCTTTGGAGGAGGGGAATAGCCCTGTCTTGCTTCGACTGTATCATGAATAAGTTAAATAAATTAAAAAAGTGAGAAACAAAAATGAGGGGACGATGGGGAAGCGAGGTAAACGGTGGGGGTGGGGAGGGGGTTGGGCTCACGTGCACCGTCTACTCTAAGTTCCTACTTTGAAAAATATATTACAATTTGCATGGCAGCGACCACTATGCGCTTCCACGAAAAAGTGGAGCAAGTTCTCGTGGCAGCGTAGTACATTGGCTCGTCCAACAGTGGAAGTGATTGAGCCGCTTGTTGTTGCTTTGAGCCGACAGCAAGGAGGAAAAGAAAATTTACGCAAGTTATGCCGCTGCCATCCGGGTTTCTTGAGAGTTGCACGTATGCAGCCGTGTTGTTTATTACCGGTAGTCGAGATCAAATGTAGCCTACCCCCATGCGCAGTACATGTAAAATCTGGACTCTTCCGAGCAAACAAAAATGCCGTATTTGGGTGCGGCCGAGGAACAAATGCCTTTGGCCCTCTGATTTCTGGTGGCAGAAAACACTGGGGCGCGGACGCTTAAACAGCAAGATGAAGAGCGGCCGGGGAGAAATTGTGCTAGACTAATGGGCACTAAGTCGCTCCCGCCGCTTTTCGAAACTGTCTTCGGCACTGTCTAACAGCTCGCGCGGTCCCTTCCCCCCGATGGCCTGGTATTCCACGTTGCCGGCGGTATCAGTCCAGGAGAACGCGTGCACTTGGAAGAGGGCTGCTGAGACACCACACACGAGGAGACCGCCCCCTTCTCGTCGACTAGGCTGATGATGGGTGGTGGTCCACGTGAAGCGCGTCGTCGTCGCATGCCATTCTCGCTGCTGCCCTAGAGATCGGTTGACCGGGGGCGGCCCTGCTGCCTGCCGGTCAGCAGGCCCGCCAGAGGGTTCCTCCTTCGCGTCAGCTGGGATGCTTGCCGACAAAGAGGAGCTGTCGCAGCTTGTCCACCTCGCTGCGCAGCATGGTGAGCTCGGTGCGCAGCTGCAGGTTCTCCTGCTCCAGGTAGAGCACCCTCAGCGCAGTCTGCTGCTCCTTGATGCGCCGCAGCTCGCGCGAGCGCTTGGCCGACTCGTTGTTTCGCTTGCGGCGCTCCCAGTAGGCCTCGTCCTTGCACTCGGCCGGGATGGGCTGCGGGGACTTTTTCGGGTGCGCGCCGGGACCGCCGTTCAAGCTGGCCATGCCCATGGCGGCCGCCGCGCTGGACGCCAGCAGCAGCGACGACGAGGGCGTCGGGCTCGGCGACAGTGGCGGAGACGGCGAGGGTCGCGACGCTGCCAGGGACATGTCCAGCGCTGCTACGGGACTGTCGTCCGACACGTCAGACTCGGCTGCTGGAGAAGAAGAAAAGGAAAGAAAGAAAGCCACGTTAAAGCCAAGTCGAGACAAGCATCCACAGCACTCCGCGGTCGTCGCGCGCGGACAAAGGAAGAAGCTGAGGCACTGACTGTAAGAGTACCATCGGCTGGAGTCGGCGCGTGTTTACCAAGGTGCGGAGGAGAGTCCATCACGGACGGAGGATCTTGCCACGTCATCTTAGCTAACTTCGGGTTATCGAGAAGCGTTATATAGGCGAACGATATATCGCAAGGCATGCTAACGGTCAAGTAACTGCCTTATCATAGCGCTATCGCGAATTTTTTAAAAATGCGGGGTTCTGGTGACCCAACAGCGTTGGGTAATCTGAGTGAAGATGGATGAGGGAGTGACTTGTTTACGTACTGCGGTTCTCGAGTGCCGCGAGATCACTGGGGAAAGTACGGATGCGTCGGCGAACCTCTCGATTCAACGCGTGGAGACAGGGGAGGCAGCGAGAGAGAGGTCTGAGGTAAAAGGCCGCTGACAAAACGAAGTGAGAACAGGCCGGAGATAGAGACAAAGAAGGGAGAGGAGGAGAATCAAGGGGAGGCGTCAGCGCACGGTCAACATGGCGTCATGCGATAGCGCGAAAAAGGAAACCGCTGAAACGGCCCGCCGTCACACGGATTCCCGGCAGCCGGGCGGTAATTCCCCTTCCCGCTGGAAGAGAGACTCCATTACATCGGCGTGTCGCAACCGCAGCTTGAGGAGGTGTGTGACGACTGCATTATCGGCGGACGGGGAAGTGCCCGTCGGCCGCTGCATTGCTTATGCCTGGCGCATTGCCGTGCAATATCAGCGCGCTATGGAAAGAGCTGTTGACGCTATCTCTTCGCGTTCTTTCGTTAAATGTAATCTGAGAGAACCGTTATATGTCGTGGTAGTTTTCGTTAAAAATATAGACATCGCGGCGAGAATTTTTGAGCTTTGCGTACCCATGAAGAATGTCGTCGCTGGCCGTTCTCGCCCTGTGGTCGGTGGCGAAGGTCCTCGCGCCGTCGGCAATACGCAAATCCGCAAAAGCTCCGGGTGCACGCATTCAATGTGGAATTCAGCTTTGCGAGACGGACGTCACTGAGCGAATGCGGTCCCTAACCTCAACTCGCACCCCAACTGCAGAAAGCCGTCTATTGTCCCGAAAGGTCCTGGACCGCTAGCAATCTTCTGAACCCCCCAGATGTGTGGAAGAAGCGTTGACCTGCGTCGACTTTTATATTTTGTGCGCGGTGTCAAGGCGCGCGCGTTATGACGATAACGGACTCGCGCGCGCGGATTTATTAATCGCGATGTTTCTCTCTCTCTCTCCTCCTCCTCTCCGGTAGCGCTTGCATTCCCCTTTCGCTAAGAGGGCGCGAAACCTTCTTGGCATGACGTCACCTGAGCGTTCGTCGAACGTTCGTCGCAGCCTTTGACATTTCTTTGTGCGCGCGCGCGCAAGTGCTTAGTCGCGCGAATAGAGTGCGTGACGCAATCGCGCGAGATCGCCCGCCCGCCCTGCCTTGGCCCCCTACAGGACTAACGGGTGCGGCTTTGGCTGAGAGCTCCGTGCTCTTAAGCCGCTATGTTTAATCGCTCGTAACTCCCGCCGCCTGGACACTCCAGCCCTGATTGGCCACCACTGCGCGATCATCATCCTGTTGGGGACGGTAGTCTGCGACGATCACGTTTTGGCGATAGTATCGCAGGCGCGCGCGCTGATGTTCGCCTTCGCTTGATGTAGTGCTCAACCAGCCAATCAGCTACTTCGCGTGACGTAGCGCTCAATCAGCTCATCCGATTTTTCTCAACCAGCCAATCAGCGCGCGCGCCTGACGATACTATCGCCTGCAGGGATCGTCGCAGAGTGCGTCCCGGCCTGTGCCGATCCCTCACTGTTTTCGCACCGCGCTGGTTGCGCGACGGACGCGAAACCGGGCGAAATCGAGGCGTGATTTCCGCAGGCGCGCTCGCCTCCCGGAGCAAGTTGGCGACCGATTGAGTCACACAAGCCGCCGCCGCCGGCGCCACTCCTTTCCGCCGTTCTGTGTGTGTGCGCGTTCCTCTTGCGTGCTTCGGCCGGCGCCGCGGATTCTCGGAAGAGAACGAGCGAACCGGCGCAAAATAACGTCCGGTGCTGCTGCAGCCGGCGCCGAGGCAAGACGACGCAACTGCGCGCTCGCTCGAGAAAGCCTCTTTCCCTCCCCTCCCTACACGTTGCTCCGGCGACCTTCGTTTATTTTGATCGGTCATCGCTTCCCCGCCCCCCCCCCCCCCCCCCCCCTCTAACACCCCCGCACGCTCTGCGACCGTTTTGCGGGCTGCTGCTTCATCTTTCGCAGTGTGAATAACCGGGCCCGGGTCGTCGGTGCTTGTTCGGAGCGGGCTGATGATGACGAGGTGCTTGCGACGGCGGCGTGTTACCGCGAAACGCGACGGGTGGTTCGGGGTGGTGAAATTACGCCGAACCGAACCGGCGCGCGCCGGCATCGCGTGACGTGTCAACCGGCGCGAGCGCGCGGTGACGAATTATTATTATTCCCGCGGTGACGCGCGCTTGCGCAAGCTGAGGCCCACTCGCCCGCTCTTGTCGGAAATGCGAAAAAAAAAAAAAAAAAGAAGAACGCAAGAACAATCGTTGCGTCGTTGCCGTTCTTTCCTTTCGAGCGCGCGCGCGGCCGTGTTATAGGGCGGCGAAACTGTAAACAAGCCGCGCCCGTCCGTTCAGCTATATGCATATGCGCTACTGAGTGCGCGGCGAACAGAAGGTTTCGTCATCAAGTGGCCTCCTCGCGTAACAGCGACCCTGTACCAATGTTCGCTAGATTGATCGGCGTCGGTTTGTTTTTTTTTTCTTTTTTTTCGCCGTCCGACGAGCGACCCGGCGTTCTCTCAGGAAAAAAGAAGCCGAACAAAAACAAGGAAAGCGTCGACCAGAGATTGCGCAATAAACACAGAAAACCAACTTCGGTGTGCCCGGAGTTCGTCGTAAACAAGCGTCGGAGACCTTCCCATTCCAGCAGCGGGCTGTTTTGACTGTATACGGAAAGCGTAGCGCCCTTCGTATAATGATCGCGAACAAACAAGAGTATAGCGTATAGAACGCTCGATTTGAAGTCTGCGTAAACGAGTCTTTTTTTTTTTTTTTTTTCGTCGTAAACAGAGGGCGCTGGCGAACTTTAGGCTAGGCTCTGCACCCCATCTCTCCCCTCCCCATCTTCGCGCGCTGGGAAAGAAAGATATGCGTGTTGCAACGAAAACCTCGGCGTGACGCAAGATCGGCGTGCGCACTGTCCCTGGAATCTCCCGAATCGCATCAGCACTCGGTCCAGTCGACTCATCTAACAAAAACAGGAGAGAGAGAGAGATAGAGGAGAACGGTCCGCGCCAGCGAATCGATTCGACGCGGTGGTGAATAAGTTTTTATGGCGCGCCGTCGATAGTGATTCAGCGAAGAGTCACACACCGGCCCTGCAAGAGAGAGGTTACGCGGCATTCGTGGTGTCTAACACCCCCGAGCTGTCCAGTGGAGGGGGCAGGCAGTCGTAGAATCGATAAAAAAAAAGAAGAGAGAATCCACGGCCGATATTGACCGCCTCTGTGTGCTACAGTGTCGCAAGGGCCTCTTTTTTTTTTTCTCTCTTTGTTTCGAAATTCCGTTGCGGACCTTGGCATTCGTCGCGCGTCCGGATTCCACTTAAGATCGAAAGCTTTCAACGCTGCCAACTAATAAGCTTGTGCTTTTTTTTTTTTTTTAAACTGTCGTTGCGGTTGTAACAGGTCTCTTCTTCTCGCCATCTTACATGCAGTCGCGCAACCGCTGTAACTACCCGTCGAGGCAACTAAAAACGCCGCCGATTTTTAATAGCCGGGAGAGAGTGGGGGGGGGGGGGGAATTTTTTTTTCGTCGCTGGTTAGCGAGGTAACTCGTGGTTGACGATAAAAGAAGAAGAGAAAAGAACAAAAGAAAACGTACAGTCTGCGTCGTCGTCACCCGTTTGAACCCTGCCGAGCATAACGCAATCACACGTGTCGTAGGCGGAGCCCAACAGCCTGCTGTCAACAGCCTGGCGTCGGCGGCAGAGTTGTTGCGCAGTCTTGGGTCACTGCGCTAACGCACGCGCCAACGCGGATTGACCCTGTGTGCTTGCTTGCCCGCTTTGCTTTGCGCGTGTATCCGGTCGCTCTCCGCATCAACGCACAAAAAACAGTTTCCCCCGCTTGCATTGCGTTTTCTTTGTATTTCTATGCACCCGGTCGGCTGCGCTTCGAGTTATAGCGTCGAACCATAACGACGACGCAATCGAAACCTGTGCTAACTAGTAACGGCACCGAAGAAGAAGAAGAAGGCTCTCCGGGACGGAGGAGAGAGGGAGGGAGGGCACCGCGGAAATTTTCGTCGTCAACACGTTGCGACACAAACACACACCACGGAACCGCGGCTGGCGCCCCCCTAGGGCCCCGGGCCCGAACCTCGGGAGCAGCAAAACAAAGTTCGGGGGCCGGTCTCGCGAGGATAGCCGAGAAATTCCGGGAGCGGTTCTTTCGGGAGTGAAACGGTTTGTTCGAAGTCGATGCTGCGCTTTAATGAAACGAGATTTGGTCGCGTGCGCGGAGTTCCGAAAAACAAGGCGTTTCCAAAAAAACAATCTCAAAGTAAGGAACACGATGAGCCCGGTGGCGGTCGTAAACAACGTGTTCTGCGTGAAACGAAAAAAAAAAAAAAAAAAGTCTGCGCGCGCCGGGTTGGGGGTCGAGGGGATAATGGATGAAAATAGGGAGGAAGTGTAGCGGTGAAGCACGAGAGAGGTTCGCGGAGCACGGGGGGCATCGATGATGATTTCTCGCCGATTAATAATAAGAATCGAAGATTAGCAAAGAGTCGCACAAACGCAACGAACCTTGGCAGAGCGGCGTCCTTCCGAGAGGCATCTCCCGTCCCCAGATCAGGTGCGGCTGTTCGAGAATGTGTACGGGTCCCATGTCTCTGAACGATGATTCAGGCCCGTGCTGCTGCAGCGGCGGCGGGCTCGTCGAGTAAGGACGATCGGTAGCCAGCAGTAGCAGCGGCGTCGCTGAAGAGTTTCTCGCTTCAAGCCGCGTAGACGGCGACCATCAACCGACGCGTACCGGGCGCGGAATAAACACCGGGCGGGAGAGCGTCGTCCGTTTGGCTTCTTTCCGCGAGGGTGGCAAGGGCACCGACTGGCGCGAGCCCTACGGAGCGTCGATCGTTTCAACGATGCGCAATCGGTGACTGATTCGTCCACGCATGAGACCCTCCTTCTTCACCTCTCTTCGCCGTGTTGTGTGTGCGCTGCGTGTGTGTAACGTCTGCTCGGCGGCGACCTCCTACGGGGAGCTGAGCTCCCTAGGAGCGCCTTCCCTAGGTCGTCTGCTAGCGCGGGCCCCACTGGAGACTCCTGCGGCGCGCCGTGTTCCGTCGCTAGTTCGCCGACTCGCCGCTGCTAGCCCAGAGCCGTGCTTTTTTTGGTGGCGCTGCTGTTCAACCCTTCGTTGTCGCGCGCCGCCGGAGCTGTTTCTATCGGAGAGCCAGGTAGATGCGGACGGAGGCAGTTCGCGATATCTTTTATCACCGAGGGGTCCTTATGTGGGCCCAGTGCGGACTTCCTTGTGGAGGCAGAAAAAAAAAAAATGCTCTTGACATGTGCAGCACACCGCTGTGTGTGTTTCCATGTCGCACTTCTGTACCAGTCGTTCGAGATGTTATCTCTCCAGCTTGCGTCTGGTAAACGCTCTCGTACCACCTATTACCATTACCTATTACTTTGGTGATAGAGCCGCATGAAGTTGCTTCGTTATTTCCGATTGTTGGAGTAAAATAAATTTTGTTGAGCTCATAATTTTTGTTTTGTATTTTTCACTTTGTGGTGGTTACGAAACACGAGAGTCGGCGCCCATAATAGAAACGTTCCTTCTTGTTCTAGTTCACATCGGCATTTACTTCCTCGAATAACAGCCTGAAAATAATGTGTAGCTCGCGCTAATTGTCCAGCCACAATGTGTCCGCGACGTTCTCGTTTGCCGGCTCTGTATTGTGAAACTAGGTCTGCATGTCTTGTAGTTTTGTAGTCATTTCTTGTTCCAGACATCACGTGGCTGAGGAGATGATTAAAAAAAAAAGGCCACTGTATCGCGGCTTGACAAAGCTCGCATCTGCCGTAAAGTACATCAGCATGCCGACGGATGATCAACTCGACAACTATATTGCAAATAGTACTTTCAGCTAATACTGATAATAAAAGAAAGGAAATATAAAACTCTACAATATTCCAACAACTATTGGAAATGTGTGAACGCATATAGCGAGAAGTCGAACAGACTCGAACAGAGTCTGTTCGACTTCTCGAACAGACTCGTTTCGAACAGACTCGTTTTGCCACGCTTGAAATGCCAGCGAGATCTGACAACGTGACACTTTCTTACAGCAGATCGCACTCCGGAAAAAAAAAATGCCATCTGTCGTGGCATTTCGGATGATTTCTACTTGCGTGGGCAGCCGAAGTTGTTTGTTTTCGGTATGATTGATTTCGCGCGAAGCGTAGCGGTAAAAATAAAGATAACACAGAAAAAGATTACGACTCGTGTTTCAACGCAGATGTGTGTGTGTGCAGAAAATGTGTACAACACGGATGTGTGTGCGTGTGTGTGTGTGACGGCGCGCGGACAGCGATGTGCTGCAGGTGTAGACATTTGTTAGGCGTATGCTACGACTATAGTTTTCTACAAAAATCCCGAGCAAAAACCCCGAGCAAAAAAAGTATACGGTCTACAGACTCGCCGAGAGTGAACTGAATTTCTTCGCAAATCAGACGCACAAACCTAAATTGACGAGTGTACTGGAGATGCGCAGCCCTGAATTTCAAGTTACAACGATAGGAGGAGAAGAAAATTGACATTATCGCATAATCTCGTGGTCCGCCTACTTTAGCTTACCGGGAGCACATTCATGGATTTGCCTAAAACCATTTTGGCCTCCTTGCTCCAAACGACTTTACGACATTGTGCAAATTGATCGTTTTTGACAAAAAGATATTCCGTTATAGATGCGACGAGACATATCGAGACGCGCAGACATATCGCCTTCATGCGTTTAGAAAACTATGATAGCTTGAAAAATTTAGACAGATGGGTATGGATATCTTTATTGCGATAGGGATGACCTCTTAGCCTGCTTTGGGAAAGGGAATAAACTATGCCACTGGAAATTATACTCCGTCGCTATAACATTCGACAAATTCATGTACTACTCGTTGCCATGGTTTAGCTGAAGGATCGCGCCGATTTTCCTCCAAGTTAATTTCAGTATCAAACTCGTGTGTCGAATGTCGTGTCCTCCGAGATCGCGGCGCCGTTGCGAATCTCGAAGGCCACGGTCACGTCGCCGCCCTGCTGCCGGCGGCAGCGGTCGCAGCTCTCCCGCTACTACTGAATGGAACCAGCAAGAAAGCGAGGCCCGCGAGTTCCCGTAGCGGCGAGCTCCGTGACCGGGAAGCCCCGTGGGTGAGCGCGAAGGGGGGCGGGGTGTTGCCCGGACCTAGGGACGACCGGTACCCAGATCTTGAGCAGAGGAGCGGTCTTTGCTCGGGAGCGAAGGAGAAGAGCGGGAGGGGGGGGGGACCCTTTGCGCAATGTCGTCGCCGCGCGCGGCCGTGCCCCTCTGCGCGCTGGTGGTAAACAGTTCGATTTGCGTCATCCCGTGCGTGTGCGCGCGCCCGCCCTTTCCACGATTCCTCGCTCTCTTTCCACCTCTTCTCCCGCCCACATCTCACCGTTTATTCGCGCCGCTCTCGTCGAAGACGGCGAAGGGTAGCGAAGTAGAGAGAGAGAGGCCCGCTGGCTAGAGCTGTGTACGTTGTACGTATTTGTATGTCTGGGTTGTCAGGGAAGCCGCGGCGGAGAAATAGCCGCCGCCGACCATTGCGAGAAAGGGTTGACGGGGAGGGATTTGCGCGGAAAAAGAATCGAAAGGTAACAAAATCCAGAACGAGCGTTGCGAGGGATGGCGTGCGCTTGTGTGCGTGCTCGCTCGGTGGTCTCCTCTTCTTCGTCTCTCGGCACGGGTGCTTTCATCCTCTCCATCCGAACTGCAGTATTTTTGAGACGGTTGAGGAGGAAGAGAGGCGAGGAGGCGATATACATTTTTTTCTTTTTGGCGAGGCGGACCTCGGCGCGTGGAAAGGGTTGAATCGGCCCTTAGTAGAAGCGAAAGGGCTCTCGGGATTCGGTCGCGTTCTTTCAGTCGAATTCGGCGAGTGGAGAGAAGAGTGTCGCTGCCTGCTGCTTCGTTGGAGGAGGGAAGAAAGAGAGAAGCGGCGCACAGTTGCAGGGGCGGAGGTCGTAAGCACCGAGAAAACACAGCGGCGGCTGCACTGCGCCTTGGGAGTGATACGTGGGGAGAAAGAAAAATAAAGAAGCCCGATAAAATGTCAGCGACGCTCTTTCTCGCTCGCGCCCTCGGTTCGGGGTGAGTGTATTGCCCCAAGATTGTTGACCGCTGCGGCTTGCGCGCGCTAGCGCACGCTGTGCTTGCACGGAGACGACGATCGGTGGTGGTTCGTTGCGGTTCGGCGTTCGATTGGTCGCTGCTGGGTGCTATAGCTGCCCATTTTTTGGGGTTTTGGTTCCTGGTGACAACACAGTTCGCCGGAGTGACACGGCACGGGTGGACTGTGGGGTTTTCAGTGTTGACATTTAGTCGCTCTTATTTATGTATTCATTTGTTTTTACCACATTGTACGCTATGTAAATAGTTTTCTTCGTCTATTATCTCCCCCCTTGTCCCTTTCCTCTCCCCCTTCAACCCTCTCCGCCATTGCTGACAGCCGTTCAGGTGTCAGCGTGATGTAGCTAGACAGTTACAGCGCGGTCAGCAGTAATTATCCTTGTTCTTTTTTATCTACATCTTAATAAAAAATCAGTTACTACTACTACTAACACCACTACTACTACTGCTACTACTACTACTACTACTACTACTACTACTACTACTACTACTACTACTACTACTACTACTACTACTCCCTGATTATACTTTTCAGGATAACAAAATTGCGCTGTTGCAGTCTTCGCTGTGGAGCAACATGGCGCTCGTTGTGTCCGAACCAACCGCCGCGTCGCTACGACGTTGTGCTACTTGAGCGCGAGGTCGGGGGTTCGATTCCCCGGTCGGGGCGGTATGCGAAAAAACATTCATGTACCCAGATTAAGGTGCGCCTTAAGGGACCGCAGGTGGCCTAATTAATCTCGAGTCTCCCAACCGCGTCTCTCGCAGCCAGTGCGATACTTGGCGTTAAAACCCCAGTAATTTGATTTGTCTCCGAACAGATGCAACCGGCGCTGTTGTTCGGTCGCTATAGCTTCTCGCGAGTCGCGATGGTTCGTGTCTGAAGCTGGCCAAGAGTAGAGCGTCGGTGTTTCGACGTTGCTCGTCGTGTTAAAATACATCTACACGTCTCTTGGATCAAAAAGGGCTTTCATTTCCACCGCCCTCCTCTCCCCTTCGGAGAGCCCTTGTTTGCACATTGCACGTTGCCTTCAACATTTTTCGAAATTCTCTCGGAAGTGATTACGCAAAATATTCATTCTAAAACGTACGGTGCATGTGTAACTGTTAAGAAGTGGTTTACTCTTAATCTCGTCATCCGCTTTCGATAAATGTGACACTCGATTGATCTAGACTTCTATGTCGTCCCAAGACGGCCGAAAGCAACCTTGAGGTGTGTTTCTAAATCACTGAAATTGCACGAAATTACCGGACGCGGCAGCAGCATGGCAATGTACTACACGCAGTTCCTTCTTCATCTCTGCGTTTAAGCAATGAAATGCAGTTTTTACCATAGCAAAGATGAGGAGACGGTGGAGATACTTATTTTTATCACGTCCATGGAGGTGCAGCTTTTGGCATCTAACCTGATAGTATCTAAACTTTTTTTTTTCAGAATCATAACATAACAGTAGACATAATAAAAACCACCTTGAAGGGTGGTTATATCCCACAGTTGTGTTCGGGTCTCAGGAAGTTAAATCGCCCGCCTCTGAGCATTGAAAACAGAAACCATGGACGATGATATCGTCGATGCATGTAAGGGAGTAGTCGGACGCTTCTAGAAAAGCTGTTCGCTTTCCATATAGAATCTCGTAAACACGAATAGGGAGGTCGACGCGGTTCATTCGACGCACCTGTGCCGAGCCGTCGCATGTGCGGCCGCGGTCGCGAGCGCGAATTCGCAACGCAGTGAAAAATGGAATGCGGCGCGGTGCGCTTGTACAACTTCCTCTATGTATACCGATCCGCTTCATTTGAGGTCTGGTCTCTCGGGGAGTCCGGTGCCGTTATGGTGGACCCAGTGAGCCCCGGCATATACCCTATAAGCAGTGGGGTGCGTCAGGGCCGGGGCAGCGCCGGAGAACGAAATAAAAAAAAGTACGACTTATACAGACAATCTGCTGACGTGATAGCTTCGGACTGCAATTCGGATGTACAGGAAAACATAATTCTGTTACGCGGAAACTCGAAGACAAAAAGCCCTCTTCCCAGCTGCCGTTTGAGGTCTGTCTGAGTGGCCTCGGCCGCTAGCGGGCGGCAGTGTTTTTTGGGTGAGCAGAGAATGAGTCCACGAAAAATCCCGAGTAACTGGAAACTAACAGCTTCACTGTTTAAAAAAATGAAAGAAAGAAAGAAAGAAAGGAAGCCAGCGCATATCCAACGCAAGACTGAAGTCGAAGTGACTCGGAGGGTGTTGTTAGGTAGCGAGGCGGCATCAATGTAGCCGATGACGCGAGCACAGCAAACTTCGAGCACATGCCTCGTCACCTGTTAGCTGTTTGTGTAATGACGACGGTGGCGATGTATAACGCTTGTCGAAGGAATTAAGTTGATGAGAGGTACGCGGGGCCACAGCCATGTAAGACACGTATGTAGATACGTTCTCATTTAAGGTTTCTTTACCAGCGTCACAGTGTCAGATGCCCATTGCGGGGTATTTGGCCAACGATGGGCGCACATTCAGTGGCCCAACTTGGTGTCTATTATGCGAGAAACCTTAGCTTATACACTTGCGTACGTGTGGTTTGGTGTGTACATCACATCCCGGGAGAGGACAGGCAAATGAGTATTCTCTTTAGAAGGAAGGCGGTTTGTCGGTGGCCCTGTGGCACCCTGACTCGGGAGTGAGTTTGAATTGTTAACACTGTACCGCGACAAAAAAGAAAGAAAAAGCAAACAAGAAGAAAGAAGGTACAGATGTAAGAGCGTCTGCACCACTGAGCAGACTGTTTATCACAACCTTTTGCGATAAGAGTTGCCTTGTTTGTTTGAGCAGGCGGCAAGCTTGAGAGGCTTTTGCGAACCGAAGCAATTGTTACCTCAGTATCTATATACCGCTATAACCCGCCCCTTGCTGTCAAATGCGGCGGCCTCCTCAAAAAGGAACTACCACTCCAGGCACTCTTACTCATTGCACCGGATGCTACTGTGTTTTTATTCTTCTCTAATTTTCATTGTTTGCATTCATCGCCTTGAGAGAGAGAGAGAAGCTCGCAATTGAATAAGTAGATGCTACAAGTATATTTACGGCGAGACTGGAAATGAATCGCGGACTAAAGGAACGCTCGATAGCCGCATTCATATGCAGGGCCGCTCGGCGGGAAAGCGGGAAATGTTGAATTAAATATTACTCGAGTGTGACCGATATCATTGTCTGTGTCGGATATGTTGTGGCAGTGCCCTCCAAGCTATCTGTACATAATGGCCGCGGCGTTGGCACGTCCGAACAATGCATATAGGAACCTGGGAGAGAACGTTTGAGTTTGCAGCGGACTTGCGCAAATGTTCCGAGGAAAAGTCACGAAGTGCTGGGAGCGTTTTATTTAGGGAAGTCCATACCTTATAGGGAAAATCGTCTTGAGGTGAGGATTTATTCAGGCGATTACTTTACCGTATAGGACTTGCGACATCCGCGAACCTATAAGCACGTTCCTCATGACAACGGCGTGCATAGTGCTGAGGAACATGCTGGATGGATATTTGATTAAACTACCGATCGATCGATTGATGTGCGTGAGCTTTACCGTCTTAAAGCAATGCAAAGACTGTCAGAGACTCTGTAGTTGAAAGCATCCGAATTAATTTTGTCCACTTGTTATTATTGTTTGTTTGTTTTTTACGTGAAACCGAAGCACGGTGCACGAACTTTTCGCATCATCCCATTATAACCGTACAGTGCAAATAACATTTGTAATTGCATTTTTAGGTTGTCCCCCATGTGACCGCTGTCCCAGCCAATGAAAAACTTCAGAGATGCGCGGATTTCCAAGACGTCGCGGCCGAGCCGAACTTCTTTCATTTCACCGGCGTCTCTCGGGGACTGTATGCAGTGGAACGCCTTTAGTGCTCGGGGCTTCCGAAAGAATTCGTTATACACGTCACTTCGTTGTAAAGGTCGCGCACCGACTATACGCAGTGGAACGCCTTTAGTGCTCGGGGCTTCCGAAAGAATTCGTTATACACGTCACTTCGTTGCAAAGGTCGCGCACCGCACCACTCGCAACAAAATCTGGACATAAATATTCCTTCGTTATACAGGTCACTTCTTTGTAGAGGGGTTCGTTGTTTGGAGGCGTTCGATTGCGTGTTATGCCGCAGCGTGGTTATAAGATGGGCGCCCTAATTGGCCGTCGCCCAGTGTTTTATCGTTGCACTATTCCTCTCGGTGACCCTGTGCCCGGGGCCGTGCGCAATCGCGTAACCGTCATCGTTCGAGCGATGCCCCCTCAGTGCAGTCGTCCCGCCATCCGTGCAAAACAACTCGAGAGGCGAAAAGATTCGCGCCACGACTCCGATAAAAAAAAATTAAAATAAAAGAAAACAAGCGCCTCTGCATAACGTCCAGTGTCAGCATGCAGCGCTGCCTATGCGCGGACAATCGCGTAGCGGCGCATTGCACGCGTCTTATTTGGGTTCGGGCGCAAACGTACTTGTTTTTCTCTCTTGCTCCTTCCTCTTCCGATGAGCTCTTTTTTTGTGTGTGTGTGTGTGTTTTATCTGCGGCGCTTTTCATTCTTGCGCGCTCTCGTCGCGCGGCTATACTCGAGAGATTGCGAGGCTTTGCTGCCTTCAGCGTCTGTGTATAGTTTACCCTCTCTCTCTCTCTCGTCAGTCTCGCCGCCTTGTCTGACATTGACTCGGGCGGTGATGAATGCGCGGGATGCCGCGTGTTGTTGCACACGATCGGCGGCCGGTTGCGGTGCGAGCACGTACACAGATATATCGTCCCGGCGGAGAGGAGGAGAACGGCCCGACGGGCCCGTGCATGGAGAGAGAGAGAGAGGAGGGAGGGGGGGGGGGGGGTGCGCAGCTCCTGCTTCCCGACCGGGTCAGCAGTATAACTGCGGGCACAGTTATATGTATAAGCGGAGTTATTGAGTACGCGAATCTATTTATTATGGCGGTCGTACATGAGAGAGAGGTCAGTGGTGGACAGAGCCAGCTGTATACAGCGTACCACTTTCTGTTACTTCAGCTTTATAACTCTTACGTGTACCGGCTAAATTTACCGAGCTGGCGGGACCGACAGGTCAGTTTGAAGAGAAAGGCGCGCCACACTATAGCTTGTTGAGAGTGCTTAAGGGACTTTCTTTCTTTCGGTAATTCATTCATTCATTCATTTTTCTTCTTTCATTCATTACTTGATTGATTGATTGATTGATTCATTGATTCATTCAAACATTCATTGTTTGTGTGTGTGTGTGCGTGCGTGTGCGTGTAAGTGTGTTAAATTGTGTGTTTTAAATTGTGGGCCGGGTTTAACGTCCCGAACCTGCACAGTGGGTTATGCGGGACGTTATGAGGGAGTCAATGGATCAGTGTTAATTTTGACCTATAAGCACGAGAGCTTCCCCCCCCCCCCTTTTTTTTTTAACCTCATTCCGCCCTCGCCCGAATGCGCTCGGGCGGTAGTCGAACGCGCGACTTCGCGTGCTCACCGGCATAACGCCCTGAGCCACACCGCGTGCGCGTCTGTTTGCGCATGCGTGTCTCGGCCGCGGGGGCCGTTAACGATGTTCGCTGCCTCTTATCTCACTCGGCAATAGATATCGTATAATAAATAATGATCAATACAGACCACAAAAAATGGCCGAAGCCCCAAGCTACCACTATATACACCCGTAATTACCACGGCTTAATTAAGCTGGTCGATCGCAACAATCAATCATTGAATCAATCAGTGTTTTTTTTTATTTCACAAAACACCCAAGTTCCCTGCGGTAATTTCAGTAAGGAACTCCACAATGTTGACCGCATCGCCCTCTCGGACACCGCTTATTCGACCTCCGACTGGCTCACGTCTGCTAGGCAGCTTCGGCTGCATTGCACGGTATTGCGCAGTAATTGAACGTATGCAGCATTGTTCTCTGTAGCGGCGACGAAAAACAGTGCCGTTTGTTCGCGTTACGTCGTTGGCGTAACAAAGGATATGAACGCAAAAAACACGACGACAGAGTAGGAGCGAATGGATTCGGCCAGTGGCGGTACCGCCCTCGTGCGCTCTTCAACGACACAAGCTCAAGTCGAGTTCTTTTTGTTATCTGCGTCGAGGTTGAATGGACGCCGGTCGGCACCAACGCTGGAACGTCCGACGCATCATAAATCCACCTATAGGCTTCAGTCCTTTTCAAAGTTATTTCGCAAACGCGATTACGGAATATATTAATTCGTACCGAGTATGAAGTCGGGTGCCTGAGGAAGTGTATATGCATGGAAGCGGTTTATGGTCACATTCCATTTAGCATAATTTCGAGAAAACGGACACCGTATTTTAATTGCCATGCGTCGTACGAGACGCAACCACGAAGTGTGTTTCTAATGACGCGAAAATCCAATATATAGCGTAAACATGCCAACATACCACGCATTGTTGCATCTCCACATCTGTCTCTATGCAAAGAAAACAAGTTTTTTCTTTCTTTTTTTTACCGTATATAACATGAGGTGATTGTCCCTTTGTCCACATACATGGATCATCTAACCGCCACACATCTATTTAGAAAAAAAAAAAAACATTTTTCGCGTTCGTAACATACCAGTCAGTAATAAGAACCGACTTGAAAAGCCATTATGTCCCTGAGTGGCCTTCAGGTCTCAAGAGAAATGTGCATGCTACGCTGAGTTTGACGCAAAATGCGTAGTCGCGTTCTTGCAAATGCTGGAGTGATTTTTCAGCTGTGGATAATCCGAAAAACCAATTACTATTTAATTGATTACTATGCTAATCAACGTTTACCTCAAATAACAGTTAATTGCATTTTTTTCTTTGTTTACGAATGCGTACTCTCAGTAGCAAGAAGTGCAATTGACCAAGTTGATCCAATTTTCTTTGATAGGGAACTGTGTTCGAACATTGCAGGTTTTAAAGTGCACTAAAGATAAACACGAAATAAGTTTACACTGATGAAGTATTGTAAAAATGAAAAACTCGAGTTTCGGTAATTTCGGGCTCTGAAGTTGACTCCTAGAAGAGACAACGAAAGCCACGTTTTCAATTTTTTTTTTCGTACCGAAACCCAAGCAGCCTGTACGTCAGCGTGACGTCATCAACTTCAAAGTAATCTTTTTTTTCGTATTTTGGCTTTTGTGATGCACTAAAGGTTTCCCAAGGTTGCTAAGTATTCGGCACTTTTAGAATGTGAAAGTAAAGTCCATCTTTACCAATAACGAAAAAAAAAAAAAAACATGAACTAGGCCTGAACAGACGTTGAAATCCGTGACGTCGTGGCTGTTAATTAGTTGGTGCGGGAAGTTCACGGTGGGTGTCGCCACAAGCCATTAGTTGTTGCGTCATTTCTGGCTTACAGAACTCCAATATCAGAAGTCCAATATCAAATCACTTTATTCAAGCGTCACATGATGTTTCAGGGGGGCTTAGACACGCACACGCACGCACGCACGCACGCACGCACGCACGCACGCACGCACGCACGCACACACGCACACACGCACGCACGCACGCACGCACACACACACACACACACACACACACACACACACACACACACACACACACACACACACACACACACACACACACACACACACACACACACAAAAAAAAAAAAAAAAAAAAACTTTTACCAGGCGTGACGTGGCGCCCGATAGGAATGGGACACAGCGAAAAATTGCGGGGTAACTAAACAGGTTTCAAAACTACAGTATGCCACTATAGACAGAAAAAGAGAAATCGCGGTATTTTCTGGCGCAACAGATAACGGACAAATATGTGGAAATTAGTAGGCAACAGCAAAGGTAATTTAGCCTGGAATATGTATTAAACAAGCAAACAAAATTTCCTTAGTAACGAGGGCACAATGCAAGACCTCGGGATGGCTGTGCCGTATAAGCTTGCAGCTACTATAGCTGCAAGCTTATGTGGCACAGCTGCAAGCTAGCTATCGCCATAGCTCCCTCGATATGTTAATTCTTGCAGGAAATTTCGTGGTTTTTAAACGCATCCGGTGCGCATTCCATTATTCATTTCACTCACTTTATTTTTTTTTTTTCAGAGCAGTTCAGGCGTACGTGAAAGAAAGCATTGCGGGAAATAAACTGAAATACAAAATCAAAATTCAATGTGCAGTGACTAAAGCTTGGTAGATGTTATATGCAACTCGTAAGAGATACCGTGACAGTAACAAAAAAGAAAAAAAAAAGAAAAGAAGGGAAAAAATTGGAGGACGCTTAAGCTTTGCCTTTAAGAGTGCAACGCGATAGCATTCAAAGATCCCTGACTGCTTATCACGCTTTTTTTTTTTCGCGTATATTCGAATTACAATCTGACGCTGTCGCGTCTGTATAGGTTGTGGTTAAGTCCTACTTTGCGATTTTTCTGACGGATTTTACTTCGAGAAATTCAATTTTTGTTCACTTAACGCGTTGCGCCACGCGAAGGGCCTGCCCGGTCGGGGGTGGTTCGGGACGATTATTTCCGCCACCGACGCCGGCGAGCCGATGCCGGATTTTCTGCGACAGGGGGCCTTAACGCTGTCGTGGTAAAAAAAAAAAAATCATTTAAGAACATTACGCGTATATACACACTAGGTATTCACGTATACTACAATTATATATATCCCTTAAAATGGCGTCGTCATCGTCGCGTATAGATCGCCTCTTCCCATGCGGCCTTCGCGTTATTTACTTCTACATTGTATAAAGGTTTCGCGATGCTCCAGCTTCCTGAAAACGACCGAAAAAGCAGAAGAAAAAAAGCGACGAGCCGTTTCTCTTTACCATCGTTTTTGTTCTTTTAGCGGTCGAGCACTGGGTCGTGGTGGTGGTGGTGGCGGACCAGGAAGCAGTGCTGTGTTTTCTCTCTACCGCCCTCTCTTTCTCTTCTATATCCCCCTCTCTCTCCCTGTGCTGCCGCCGCCAGTGCGTTTGTTTGGCGTATCGATTCGTGCCGTCTCTGTGTCAAGGTCCTTTCGAGCCGGAACGAACATCCGGCCCCCGGTCGACGCAATTCGCCGTCGTTGACGTTGCAGCAGCAGCAGCCGCCGCGGCTGCCTTGTTTACTGCGTATAGCGCCATGGTGCTCATCGTCGCTTGGGTTACGGCCTCCCTCATGCGCCGTTATTGTGAGGGAACGCTTAATAGGAACGCTAGATCGCTTTAACCTAGCTAAGCCAATGCTTTCTGCACGATCGGAACGACATCCGCTCTTACTGTAAATTTAGCAATCGAATATAACGTTTATGTTAAGTGTTATGTTATAACGCTTATGCTAACCTTTAAGCTTGCGTTGATTAAACGAAGGTTTATAGGGAACACAAAAAAAAACGCTGTATCACTTCAACTTTACCTTGGTGCAAAGTTACAACGTTCACTCTTACTGTTAACGAACGTTTAACTTTAACGCTTATGTTCACAGAGGCTTAGGTTGATTAAACCAAGGTTTGTGGGGAACACACAACAGAAAAATGCTGTATCACTTCAACTTTACCCTATACTGCAGTATTACAACATTCAATCTTAATGTTAATGAACGTTTAACTAAACGCTTATGTTAACGTTTAACCTTACGTCGAATAATAGGGTGCTTATAGAGGAAAAAACAACGCTAAATCACTTTAACTTAACCTAACATTTCTGCAAACTCAGAACATTCACTTTTATACCGTTAATTAACACTTAACTATAACACTTATGTGAATGTTATGTTAACGCTTTGGCGCTCCTTGGCCATCATTGGCCCTTGCTCCAAAAAAAAAAACATATATCATCACGTTAACGCTTATGTTAACCTAATGCTTATGTTAACCTATCCTTACGTTGATTAACGGAATGTTTATAGGGTAAAGGTAGATCAACTGCACGAGTTACTGTTTTGCTATTACATAAGCGTTAGGTGCAGTCAATGGTTAGGAGGTTAACCTCGCCAAATGCTTCTGCAGGACCAAAGTAGCCACTCTTACTGTTAATCAACCTTTATCCTATAACGCTTCTGTTGATGAAGGTGGCTAAAGATTAACAGAAGCATTATAGGTTAAAGGATGATCAGCAGGAATGGCTGTTTTGCTATTGCGCAAGTCTTAGGCTTGGTTAACTTTTAACCTAACGGTTAACCGCTTATGCAATGACAAATTGACAGCCGTTAACGTAACCTAACGCTTTAGCAAGACAGCCACATTTAGCGATGGTTCACCCTTGACCTATTATTATCGCATCTGTCAAGCAAGGTTAAAGGTGGAATAATATAAGCGTTAGGTTGATCAACAGTATGATTGACTGTTGTGCCGTTGCAGAAGCGGTAAGTTAGGGAAGGTTAGCGTTTAATCAACCTAACCGAAAGTATTCTTCCAAAGCCCCATTTTCATTAATTTGGCGGAGAAAGGTTCATTTGTTGCTAGTGAAAATGAAGGTGGAACTGCCATTTCCCGTACTAAAATGACTGTTGATTTACCATTGACGTATTGTTGGGTAATTGTTGAATCAACGGATTTTCAGCAAAATTTCAAAGTTCATTCAGTTCGCTCAACAGTTGCACAATGATATTACCATTGAGAGCTTCTCAATAGATAATTTATTGGTTTCTTCTAAAGCCCCATTTTCATTAATTTGGCGGAGGAAGGTTCATTTGTTGCTAGTGAAAATGAAGGTGGCACTGCCATTTAATTCTTTTTAATATCGCGTCGAAACATCACCGCCGGGACGTTATTATGACGTCACGGATTTCACTGTATTTCCCGGAATAGACGCGGGAACATTTTGCGCATGAAAAGTATCCGAAACTTGCTAATTTACCTGTTTCCTTCCTCTAGAAGGCTGTGCAGTCCTTGTTTGTCGATACAAACAGTTAACTCTACACCCGAGTAAAGACGCTCGTCACGTTGAACGTCAGATGCGAGAACTCGTGCTCCGGTACTACGTTTTTTTTTTTTTTTTTTTTTTTTTCTGCATTGTTGAGCCGCGTCTCGCAATACAGGGCAGGCGTGTGTGTGTTGCAGAGGCATAAGGTAATAATATAAAAGATTAAACATTCCGCTTTTGCGTCCCTTTAAGCCTACAGTTAATACAAAAATTACTAGCGGTAGCTATTGTGCCAGTGTCGACGGAAGCTGCAAGTGTGGTGTTAAAGTCATCTGAAGTGTAGTCCATCTAAAACGATAAAACGTGACTGGTTCCGAGAGCAGACGTCACCAGAATCCATTGCGTCACGGCGAGCATGGTTCGGGCGACTTTAATTATAGAGGCATAAACGTTGGCGTCGGGAACCGCAAGGCGGCGCCACCAACGCACCATTTCGTTATCGCGTCCATTCGGGCTAATGCTATTAATCATATTTTCATGCTGTAGGAATGGCTATTCTGGTATTTCCTGGTATAGTATACAGAAGGGCAATTTACTAGGTCTATTGTTTTCTTACCTACGCTTCGTTCAGGTTCGTGCAGACGAGTCTAGTGCCGGGCAGAGGCTATGATTTCGTCTGCTAGCAGCATTTGGCTCGCTGCAGGCTGTAGCCAATCGGAGCAGACGGCGCGTCGTCGGCTACATCAGCAGACGAAAAAGCTCCCGACTTCGCACTTACTGGGTGCGTAAACGCCCTCGCCTGAAAGTAAACGGCAATGTACGAGTTTCCTTTTATCAAGTCTAGGCAAACTGCAGCGAAATACATCGCGAATGCGCAGTGCACGAAGACAACTTCTCAATGCGTAGACAATACAGCGCGGAGTCTGAAACAGCCCGCATGCACCGGCCGTGAGTGAGATAATTTTATCTTCTTTGAAGATTAGCTCACCTTTATCTGTGACGCATGGTCACGCCAGCACTTAGCTACCGTCCTTGCATCGAATATTCACTATCGTCGTTATATCAGCGCCGACAGTCGCAGACAAAATGGCGCCACGCGTTTGCAACGCCAGCCTGCTTGCTTGTCTTCTGCCTACACTCATCAAAGCCGCAGTGTAGAAAGTGTACTTTTCATGCTTACACTACAGCTATTAAAGAAATGGCTTCGTGTAGGTGGGTGGAGCTACACTTTTCCACACTAAGTGAAAAAAAAAAAATGGCGACTTGCTGCAGTAGCTGCACGTGTAGCCAGTGTATACGTAAAACAATAATAGCCCTAATGATAGCAGCTCAACCTATACTTTCCCCTTTAGTATCCATTTATGGCGGCGCGCGTGCTTATGATCATAAACGCGCTGATGACGGTTGAGAAGGAGTACACGTTGCATAAGCGGATTACGTGATTCCGCATGCAGTGTGTGGCGGCGGTGCCTTGGTCGTTATTCCCGAGGAGCTTCCGTAAGCTCGATCAATTTTGAGCAGCCTGTGCCAATGCGTGCGGCAATCTCTCGCAGATGTGCTCGTATAGTCGTACCGCCTTTTGTGATTTTGTCATATAACATTCTTTGTCGGGCCACCGCTTGCGAAAGCTCGCTTTGAGATGCAACCACCTCTGTTCTATAGTGCACGCATGGTGTCACGTGGCACGTGGTGTGTACAAGTCGACGTAATTATATAGACCATACTATAACATGAGCGCATATAGCTTGTCGAACTCGTACCTCATTGCACTGTGCTGGGTAATGTACACTGCATGTACTGGACACTTTATTTGTCTTGACAGACCCATGCAGGACGAATTCTTGCCAAAGTAGGACCGACAACTCGCGGTTCTAGTTGTTGGTCGATTCGCACTGTTAGCTCAGTTGGAAAGTAGATGGTTCCGGGTTAGATTCCCGGACCACACCGAATTTTTTGAACTGCGGTTCTTTTCCGAGAAACTCGTGTGATGTTGGGTTTGGTAGGTTCGCGATAACTGTTTAGTGTGTGACAACTTTCGTTTCAATCTCTCTCTCTCTTTGTTGTTGTGCAATACGGGGTCTGTGTTGTACAGTGCGGAGTTATAGCGATCCTGTTTACAGAGAAATCAATTTCAGTGCCCTGCACGCCCTCACTCAGAGTTCTGTATTCTTGTATTGTGTCACCCCTTACGAACAATAAAAAGTTTCTCACTCACTCACTCACTCACTCACTCACTCACTCACTTCACTCATCTCATTCATTCATTCATTCATTCATTCATTCATTCACTCATTCACTCACTCACTCACTCACTCACTCACTCACTCACTCACTCACTCACTCACTCACTCACTCACTCACTCACTCATTCATTCACTAACACACTCACTCACTCGCATACTCACACATTCACTCTCTCACTCACTCACTCACGCGCTCACTCATCCCCCCACAGACACTTCACAAGTTAACGCACATACACATAAAACACATTCTCTCCCACTCTCTCTCAAACACACACGCACAAACTCACGCAAACAGCAACAAAGTAACTATCCGATCGGAGAAACCTAACCACCCATCGCTCAGCTAACCAGGCCTTCCGACATGCGGGGCGTGGCACTGTTTAGATCGGACGGCTCGGCCCATTCGCCCCGTATATAGCCGGAAGCGAACGCGCCGTCGATCCGTTGAAATGCCGCGTTGTTTTGCGGTGCGGCAGGAAAAATAGTCCCTCGTGGTGTCGCAACACCGAGTCACAGAACGCTAGTGCTCACCACCCGCGTTATAACCCGCTGTTCCGTTTCGGCGGCGGCGCGCGCTCTTCGTGTTGCTTTTTTCGGCGCTTCCGGGCTTTCGGCGCGACTGTTTTCAACTGTGCGTTGGTTTTATACGAGGAAGCGCGCGCACACACTCGCACAGTACAGAGCTTATTCCAGCGAGTGGGCGTACTGTTGTGACCGGCGGCTGTGTTGCTCTTGAAAATCGATTCCGGCACGTGTCAAGGGCGCCCCCGATTTTCTTTTTCTTTTTTTTTCTCTCTCTCCTTTCGTCATCAAAGCGCGCGAAGCGCCTC
Source organism: Dermacentor silvarum (assembly GCF_013339745.2). Taxonomy (NCBI): domain Eukaryota; kingdom Metazoa; phylum Arthropoda; class Arachnida; order Ixodida; family Ixodidae; genus Dermacentor; species Dermacentor silvarum. The sequence goes on from NC_051163.1 coordinate 23,382,505, forward strand.
TCTTCCGTGGAGCGGCCGTTCTCCGAGCCGCTTATTCTTTTTGCCCCGCGATATATCTCAACGCTCGCCCTATTCCGGTCATCGTTGTCTCTTTTGTCGCCGACGTTCTTCTCTCTCTCGTCTTTTTGATTTTTTTTTCTTTAATCTCTCGAGGTCTGCCGTAAAAAATTGCGTCGGCAGCCATATTTCCTCGGTCTTTATAGCCCTGTGTGTCTTCTGCCCACTTTAAATAACGACTCGAAAACGCGTCGCGCGCGTTTCGATAATCCGATCAACTCGCGTCGGCATTTTTTCGGTGGCTCCCGTCAGGCTCGCATTAGATATAGCGTTCCCCTGTATATGGTCGTATAGATGTATAGACACCAGCATTAGGCATTACACATCGCGTCCTAGCTCCCACGGATGACCGAAATAAGGGCCATATATAGTATGGTCTGTCCCTTTCCGTCGATAACCACCACGCAGCCCGTCGGTGTAGTTCGCAATCGTTGGTCCAGGGCGGCGCTGCAATCCGTACACCTCCAAGTCGCGGTCCGGTGAGAGTGCCGTTACGTATGTAAGGCTTCCTTCAAGCTACTCAACACCTCTCATTTCGGAAGCCGCACGTTTGCCCTGCCTCCTTTTTCTATGCTTATAATACTCAATCTTACCCACTTCCGTGAAGTACAGAGAAAACAATGGCTCCCGTCAGCCAATCAGGGAAGAGAACCGGAAAAGGGGGCCGCTTCATTGGTCCAGCTCTGATCGTCTTCTGCTCTACGCCGACTGAGTGGAAGATTCAAGGACGGGATTAGTATATATTAGGCTATAGCGCTGCTTCCGTCTTCTGCAACGTGCAGGCGTCTCTCGTTGCTGATTGGCTGACGCAAGCTTTATAGCCTTGTTTGCAATGCAGGGTGTTTGCGAGGTGGATTATATGTTCTAGCCGTGTCTCGCATACATCCCGACGACCGTTTCGATCGTGAGAGTGCGGAAACGATGACGTAAACACTTCCTCGGGGGTTTGCCGGCAACGACGCCAAGTTTGGATGCTTGGGAAACTCCGAACGCGCCTTCGCGCGTACTCCTTCCGTGTCCTATAAGGTTGGCTCAAATGTCCTCGCCTTTAGAACGGTCAGACATGTTGTTTACTTGTTGCGTAAAGTTACTATGCCATATATATAGCGCTGAGCTTAAAAATGCGTTTAGAGATTAACGTATACCAAAAAGATGGTAAACAAAAAAAAAAAAACGAAAAAGCTCAGTGTCACGTGACCACGACCCCTCTTCAATTGGGATGCGCACGTTATCATCATCAGCCTAAATCGCTCCTGTTTATTATGCATGTATCCATTCTTTATCACTATTTCATGCCAATCACCGAGCTACTAAGTTGCCGCTGGATGGTAAGGGCAAAGTCTTTATATATACAAAACTACACGACATGCAATAGACAAAAACAATAAAATGAAGCTTGAAGAAAACCGTAAACATCGTCTTCTAAGATGTCGTCTGCATGCGTCGCGGTGTGTTGCGGTCGTTCCAGACGACCTTTTCTTCACGTCTGTTTCGTGCTCGCCGGCATTCGCGCCAGTAGTCGCCATAACGGAGCACAACTGGTTGGTTAAAGCCAGCGGCTCGATCCTGTTGTTTTCGAGGAACGTTTCTGGATGACATTGATCCAAGTCTGGGCGGCAGGATTGAGTTTGTCTAAGTGCGCTTGTTTGCGTTCGTTTTTTCTTGTGTCTCGGTTTTAGAAGGCGCCCGCGTGACGTGACGCGACGTTGTTATTTCGTTTCTCGATCCTGATCGATGGTCGTGTATCGTAATTCACCTTCAAACGTTTTTTCGACTTTTGTGTTCTTCCGCGAAGCGTGTGTAACAGTTTTTGTCACATTTGTGCGCATATTTTGATCGTATCGCGCTAATCCGTTTTCCTTTCCGGTTGACTTTTTTTTTTTTTTAATGTTGCGCTAGCATCTGCGGTGCACCATGTTATTTAACACCCTTCGTCTGTTAGAGTACAAATCCTACGTTGTATGTGGTTGTTTACCGGTGAAGCTTGGCTGCCTTAGTCATTTGCTTGTCCTATAGAACTATGCCGTGCGATGTTTATTACTTTGAATCCAACACCTTGCCAGATATCCTTGTGATTGTCACGCTTGAAACTGTAACGTAGCTGAACTAAACGCATTTTTGGAACGTGTTAGGAATCTGGATCACTGTAACCGTGACTATAGGTCTGGTGCATACCGTTACGTATCGACGCATATGGGGTCGCCAAATGCCAGCCTGTTTCTTGTTTATTGAGGTATCGAATACATCAGGTAGCCCGTTCTTTAGAAGTGACACAAGTTTTCTACAACGTTGAATATATGTCAGGAGCTGTAGGAACCAGTGTAGGGTAGCAAACCGTATTTTTCTTCTGCTTAACCTCCTTGCCTTCTCTTTCATTTCTCTCTCTCTCTTGTTATATTCGAAGTCTGATAAAATGTATCGAAGTGGTTTAAGCGTATTTGTTGTCACCTTCCGTGAGATCTGACGCCAATTTCATATTTAGACCGTTTTGTGGTCGCGGACGACGAAATAAAACGCCCGCGAACTGCGTCTCAAGTACCGCGAGTAGACATTAAAATGCAAGACTCAGCATCAACACGCCAACGTATACCGCGAGATGTTACACCCTAATGTCCGCGTTCATGCCGATGTGAAGCGGTTTTTACGACAAGGAACACGAGGAACTTCCTCCACGTGCAAGCACGTGCTGCTTTCACCACTTAGCAGCAGGGATATTCAAACGAAGAGTTAGCTACGGTGTTGGGCTTGCTAAGCGCGAGGTCGCCGGATCGAATCCCGCGGCCACGGCGGCCACATTTTCGATGGTGAGCGAAATGCGAAAAACACCCTTCGTACTTAGATTTAATGGCAGTAGTTGAGCGCTTAGTAAAAAGGAGGGCAAAAAAGGAGACATACGGGCGCTTAACGCTCAAGCGCTCAACTTAACGCATAAGCGCTCAGCCACTGCCATTCAAGATGAACCAGTGAGCCCACCTCGCCACACTTAAAATCGTAGCTCGTTAAAGAACCCCGGGTGATCGAAATTATTTCAGAGTCCCCCACTACGGCGTGCCTCATAATCAGATCGCGGTTTTGGCACGTAAAACCCCGTTATTTAATTTAAACGAAGAGTGGGTTTTCGACAATCGTAAGAGAACCATTCGGTAACACGAATTGGCCTGAAAGGCGGTTACGTCCGCGAGCATTCTTCGGGTCCTTAGGTGACCTAAGTTATGAGTAGGCATTGCGGGCTCAGCGGGTTGCGTAGCGAACGCAGCTAGCCCGACCCGCAGTTACGTACGCTGGCATTTCTCGGTACGATCGGCGACGCTGGCTGCTTTGGAAAGGAGGAGGGGATTCCAAAAGCGGAGGAGCCGCGCAGGATTGAGCTGCGGTGCGACGAGGAGGAGGAGGAGGAGGAGGAGGAAGGGGTCGTGCGGCGATGGGGGGTGTTCGTGGAAGGCATATTTTCATTGAAGAGGATATCCGGCTAGGGAAATCGGCGCGTCGGAGCGGTCGGAGACGGGGACTCGCCTAGGGAAAGGCGCCCTAGGGGCGACGCGTCCCCGCTTCTGGGGATTGCGTCGCGGTGACGCAATTCGCGGGTAAAGGCCGTTGAATTTCCCCCGCCCTCCGTATGGCGGTCCCTCCTCCTCGGCCGGCACGTGCCGTCGAGCGGCGTGTTTATGCCCTCGGCGGGTATTTTTTTTTTTTTTTTTTTTTTTTTTGCGTATGTGTCGTTCGTTCCGTGGCAGCGGCACATTGCGCTCTGCCTGTGTGTGTCGGTTTTGATTCCGGCCTGGCCTGCTGCTGTGCGGACTGTGTGTCTCTTTGTGTATTTGTGTGTGGTATCTTCTTGAAAACGTCGAGGACCGCAGGCGGCGAAGCGCGAGAGGGGGTGGGGGGGAGTTTAACATCTCTTGTGTGTTCGATGTATATGCAACGACCTTTCTGCTTGCAGTATTATTGCTTGTGCGCTGCAATCGGCTCTTTCTTTATATACATTTTCAGTTTATCGTATAGTCTGGACACAGTGCTGACGACTGGCCTCTACCTTCTAACCCTTCCTCTTGAGTTTTTCTTTTTCTTTTTTTTTTTGCATATTTTCTCTCTGCCTCCGCTCCAACTCTTTCCCTCTCCCTCAAGGCACTGCTAGCTGCTCGCCTCGCACTTTATTTATGTATATATGTTGCAAGACCGTATATATGTATATATGTATTTGTTGTTTACTTACTTACGTACACTTACTTCCTTACTTCGGTTGGCTTTCCTCGTAAAAGACGAATGCCTCCCCGCCCCTCCCCCTCGGATAAAGAACTGCTCTTCCCCGACCGGACGACCACTAGCGGGTTATTTCCCCCCGCCGTTGCGAAGGGGTGACGCAACGTGTCGTTAGGTGGCGTTCGGCGCACTGCGCGCGAGGGTTCGCCGAGGGTTAATTGGATCCTTTCGCCCTACGCTGTTCCCTTCTCTCTCTAGACGCGTTCCTCCTGTCCCCGAGCGAGATCTTGGAAGGGCGCGACGGACTTTCGCTGCCTTCAGTGGTACAAGGCCTTCCTTCTTTCTTTCTTTCTTTCTTTCTTTCTTTCTTTCTTTCTCGCTTACTCGTTGCTGCGGTAGCATTGTTCCCGCAACTGCGATGGCATATGCTTTCACTTGTCTACCTCTCCTCCTCGTTCGCTTTCTTTCTTCTTTTTTTTTTTGTGGCGGCTCGCAAAAGGAAATAATTTATTTGGATGAAGGACCTTTTCGGGAAACTCCCTTGCGCTCTGCTTCTTTCCTATTGCATTGGGATTGGGAAAAAACACATCGGCGGCGCTAAAAATAATACCACTGCCTCGTGGACTACTCGCTTCTTGTTTGTTTTTTTTCCTTCTTCTGTTATTGGCTCGTGCATTTCTCGCGTTTCCTGGCGCGTGTGTCGTAAAAACGTGTCGTGATGCATCTAGGTTGGCAGAACGCAAAAAAAAAAAAAGAAAAACAGGGATGTACGTTGCCTTCTGCTTCACGACTAATACCTGCCGTTTTTCCAATGTCCATCGTTCTTCCATTTCACTTACTTACAGGAGCTAAGCACGAACTGTTACGAGATTTCCCGCGCCAAGTATTTGCTCGCCGATCTTATAAATTCACTGTTTTGATATAGAGTCGAGTGCCTCTCTAACGAACGCCGCTTCAACGGAACGACCTGTACAACGAAGGAATTATTGGATATCGGTTCTGTTGTGAGCGTTGCGGTGCGCGACCGTTTACAACGAAGTGACCTTTATAGCGAACAATTTCGGGGAGCCCGAGCACTTCGTTATAAAGCCGTTCGACTGTAATGCGTTGCCAGCCGAAATTCATTTAGCGTCTCTGTTTGGTTGTCCCTATTAAGGTTGCAGAGAAGTTGGGGTCCGAGCGAGAGCTTTCTTGAACGTTTATTTTAGTATTTCATTTTGTTCTTGTTGACGTTCACGAATGACGCGAACTTCGTGACAAGACCGCGTAGGTAAAAAGATCGCAGCGCCCCCTCAGGTCTGACGGGCTCGTGAACTGTACGGTGTAAAGGCGGCCGCGCGGCTGTTGGAACCTATCGAGATCGAGTCCATTCTGTGGATGAATGGTCGGCAGCTTTAGCCGGCTATACTTTGTTCGTAGTATCTATCCCGCCGCGGTTTGAACTCGGCGTCTCTCTTAGAGGGTGTTATGATGCACTAACTCGGGCAGCGATGCTCAGGCATGTCTACATGTGCGCGCATACTAGAGAAAGAAAGACAGCCTTGAATGTCCTTTCTCTTTTGCCGTGGCGTTCTGAGAACTTTGCTTCAGATAGTTTAATTATTAATTACAGTTCCGGACGTCGTTAGGCAACGCACAATACTCATGTCGTTAATCATCTCCCTTGCGTATCTGATAATGAATGTGCTGGCATGGGATAACATGTTCCTGGCAGTCATATCGTCGTACGTGCCGTATCATTACCAGGTCGCAGTCACACGCGTACGTATCTCGTGCTAATGCTATAACTAGCTCTTTTGAGACGATTAAAGGCGATTGCGTGACGTCGCGCAACAGACCACGTGCGCGTGCGCGCCAGTTTTCATTAGGTCACAGACGCGGGGTATGAAACGGGCGAATGCTATTGTCAATCTTATCACTGTCACCATATCGCGTCGTGTACTTCACCGTTCTTGCCTTGGCAAACATCGAACATCGTGTTCGTCCTCGCGAATTAGCTGCGCCGAGGTCTCACGATGTGCATTAATTCGCGTGAACTCCCGTTTGCATTGGTACGTGTAGCGCGTAAGCATATAAACATTGCGCGCCATTGAAGTTGTGACCCTGTATAGGTCGTCAGTATAAACGGCGCTCACTCACACTGGCTTGTGCACAAGATAAATGTTTTCATGTTTGGTTAGGGCTCACTCGGACTCGCCTGAAATTCTACTCATGAGCCGAGCTCACTCGGAACTCTACTCAGCCCACTCGATCGGACTCGGAATAATCGGAATCTTACTCAGCCGGGCTCACGGGACTCACTCTCGGGTCGGTCTGAGCAACGCCTCCTAGATAGGCACAAGGCCTGTGCACTCTACTTTATGACGTCACGCTACTTGGACTTGTCAAGCTCTGCGTGATGAAAGCGGTGACGTGAAAGTCGCCGCGGCTTACTCGGGGAGCGTCGCCGTTAGATTCTATGGTAGTCGGCCAAGGTAGCGTGACGTCGCGGATCGAGGTGCACAAACCTTGCGCTATCTAGGAGGCGTTGGTCTGTGACTGAGTGGGTCGACTCGTGAGTGAGGTTGTCGACCTACGGTTGAGACGCGAGCGGTGCGCAAACATTGCGTGAGATTACACGTTGCCTATAGGATGACAATGGGGACAGTTGTACGTATCGGATTTAGTTAACCGCTTTACGAAAGCTTTCGCTTCGCATGTATTCGAACACGTGCGTTTTTCTTCGCCATTTGGCGAGCGTGAAGCTGGGAGAAGTGGCTACACGACAGGATAAGGCTGGCGACGATGGTATAAATGTATGGTATTCCATTTCTCACTGTAAACTTTCAGTTTTGGTGGAAAATAAGGTTCTTTGATTGATTGATTGATTGATTGATTGATTGATATCTAAGTCAATTTGTTGCGTTAGTGCTGTCTTGTGTGTGAGCTACTGTGTAAGGAAGCAACAGCCACGCAGCTTCAGCTATACGGTCAGCAAAGTGCGTGCAGGGGTCGCGAATAAAGCTTTCGCTTTAATAATAACACAAATAATAACATAGACGCAAACGACCTCTCGTGGCGATCGCGAGAAGTATAGAGGAGGCGCTGCGAATCCAGCCTCTGAGCAATCTCCGTATCGGCGAAGGCAGTATTTCCCGCGGCACTTTCTTTCCTCCGAGGATCTCAATTTGCATGAAAAACACGCAACTATATTGTTCAACTGAGTAAGACACGTTAAGGGTTGTTTTTCGCCGCTCTTTTCATGATTCATGAGAATTCGTTGTCGCGTTTTTTTTTTTTTCATTTAATTCGCGCAATGATAATAATTCGGTATAGGTTTGAGTCATACTGCTCGGGTATTTTTCCAAATGCGCTGAAGTGTAGCACGTGGTTATGTAAGATGGTTAGGTTGCAAAAGCAAAGGACGTGGCAGAAAAAAAAATGCGTAGGAACAATGACACCACAATAACATAGAGACAGTGATCAATTGTCAGATAACAGTAAGGCAAAGTAAAAAAAAAAGGATAAGGAAAAAAAAGAAAAACGAGCCCCTGAACCTTTTTTTTAAACGAAGCATTACGTTGCGGCGAAGTTAGGTTGTCTGCGCGTTGGGCCTCGCTTCCCCACTTAATTCTTAGCAACGAAGCCACATTTCATAACATGTGTGACGCTCACCTGCATAACACGCTCAGGCACAGACTGCTGCAGCCACTGCGCAATTTTCATATAGTCTGGTATTACGTCTTAGTTTGTAACGAGATTATTTATTTATTTATTTATTTATTTATTTATTTATTTATTTATTTATTTATTTATTTATTTATTTATTTATTTATTTATTTATTTATTAAAAGCGAAGCTTTTCCTTGCGAAGCTAACCGGGTTTCGTGACCGTGGGTGCTGCGGCCTGGTTGTTCTTTAACCGAATAGGCCAACCAATCATAGCAGAGGACGCGCGTCGCTGGGTTTCTTGCAGCACCACCAGATGGCGCTCGAATCCGCCACAGTGGCGGCGCCGGCCGTGCGGGGTAAAGAAAAAAAAAGCAGAAAGCTCGAATTCGCACATCCGTGGCGGCATTGCATAAGCCGCTCTACAATGTCTTAATAAAGCCAGTCAATAAACACAAACTCGTGTTTCGACATCTTTATGCACTCACACAAAGTTTCGCGGTTTATAGATTCCGACACCTTGGCTCTGCTGCATTTTTTATTTATTTATTTTATCGCATCCGGGGCTTTTCCCTAAAGTGACATAAAGAGAAAAAAATAAGTTAAATTCTGTTTGCAAATTACACTTCTGCAATAGTCGAAAGGTCACTCTTGCCGTGAGAGGAGTTTTGGTGTGTGTGTGTGTGTGTGTGTGTGTGTGTGTGTGTGTGTGTGTGTGTGTGTGTGTGTGTGTGTGTGTGTGTGTGTGTGTGTGTGTGTGTGTGTGTGTGTGTGCGTGCGTGTGCGTGTGTGTGCTAGAAAAGAAGGAAAAAGAAAGAAAAAATAGCATTCATTGCGGCAGAGCTCGCCTCTCGACGAATGTCGACGTTGATGCGATTAGCACTGAAGCAGTGTATAGCGAGACACCGTCTTGCCAATTTCTTCTCTTCTGTGTAGCTGATTTCTTCAGTGTTTCTGTTACGGACACCATCTGTGCACTTCCATTGTAGCTAGACTCTCTCTCTCTCTCTCTCCTCACTCAACTCGGCTGCGTTTGATGCCGGCTTTTTTCACTTCTTGCCTCTTGTAGTGCTTGTCTATCCGGGCACCTGCCCAAAATGGGTTGTATGTATATGCCTACTCTGCAGGATTTGCCAAGAATGTTCCCAAACTTGTGTCACATCCCCCCGTGGCTCATGTCCAGTGGCCGAGTTAATCGTCTGTTCCCAAGTTGTCTATTCGAGGACATGATCATCATCATTAGCCTCTCTAGTAATCTTCAAAGAGTCAATCTCCGCGATAGTGCGATTGCGTTGGTGGGCGCGTAGCCTCCGCGCTCGCCGACGCAGCTTGCTGGCAGCAAGCAGCGGTGGGAGTCTTGGAGGCTGTGTACCCTGGTGATCATTTGCTATATATATATCCAGTGTTCCCTCTGTCTGACCGCGTGCAGGCGAGAGTGTGGAATATTGTGATGGAAAAATCTTTTTTCGCGATATGTAGCCTACACTTGCAGTACGATAAGTAGCATTGGACGATGACCTTAGCAACTTTAATCGTTAATTAGGCAAGTTGGCGAACCTCCTACGCGACGTCGCATTAGGTGAAGCCGTTTTGAACGTTGCGCTCGCAACTCTTAATCCTTATTGTCCGTCGCCAAAAGGGAGGATTTCAAGTTTCTCTTCATTTTTAAGGGCATGAAAAAACTCACTCACTCACTCACTCACTCACTCACTCACTCACTCACTCACTCACTCACTCACTCAGGAATCAATCCTGAGTGAACAACGAACAAGCAGCGAATATGATCGATCAATCAAATCAATCAATCGATCGATTCATCATTTTTTCCGTGCTCACGTTGGTTTCGACGGGAATTCAGGGCGCAGGCTCCTTTCCCAAGCGCATCACCCCGAAGAAAGCCGAACGCCAGGCCGGGGCACGCTTGTACCCATCGTCTTCATTTGCCGCGCTACCCCAAAACTCGCAACGGATGCTCGTCCAAATGCAGCATACTTTCTTTACTGAAGCGCATCTCACGATTAATGATATAAGTTACCGAATGAAAATGGCCACAGGAGATGGCAGGCCGTTGAAGCGGAGCGCCACAATTGTTTTATGATGGAGGGACCTCTATTACCCGTGGCTGACTGGCTTGGCTTGGCTTGTCTCGTCCACACCGCACATGCCCGCCGCACCTGCTTGCGTCTATAGACACTAAAGCGGTCTGTGATTTCGTTGCGCACACCTCTAAGATACTGTTTTTTTTTTGTTTTTTTTTTCCGTCTCGAGGCGGTATTTCTTGTCCGCGCCCAGCTGCGTCTGGAAAAGAACGGTAAATACATCCATCACAACCTGGCTATTTGCATACACTCGAGCTTTCGGACAGCACATGCATCGTCTCTGCGCTCTCTTTCATTCATTCAAGTTTATTCAAGTTCTATTCATCAGCGATGTCAGTTTTACAAGGAAGTGTATACATAATTAGTAATACACGGGGAGTCCCAAAGTTAGAAACTGTCAGGGGATTCCCATACTTGAACAAAGTGAAAAAAAAAAAAACAAAAAAACACGAGATATAGGTTAAGCCTTAAGCGTTAACCTTTGCAGGTTATTGCGTATATACTGACCTCCACAGATCCGTCCATACACACTTGGCTCCGCGCGCGTTCTTGAAAAAAAAAAAAGAAAAGAAAAAAAAGCTCGTATAAGTTACGCATTGCAGTAGTGATCTAAAAGATAACGGTATTGTGGTTTTCTACATTTATATGAGCTATCAGTCGGTTTTTTTTTTTTTTCGATATTCGGGAGTTTTCGAAATAGCGTTACCCAAGCGTCTTTGCGCATACCCCAACACCAAAACACTGCCGTACGCTTTTTTTTTTTTTGCGTTATTTTGTACGCCTGGCCGATAGCGTCACTCAATCTTTGGGTTCCCTATCCCCCCCCCTCCCCCCCCCCCTACGTAATGCGTTGGATGGATAACCGGTGGACCATTAGACTTACAGAATGGGTGCCAAGAGGAGGGAAGTGCAGTCGGGGACGGCAGAAAACTAGGTTGGGCGATGAAGTTAGGAAATGTGCAGGTGCAGGTTGGAATCAGCTCGCGCAAGACAGGGGTAATTGGAGATCGCAGGGAGAGGCCTTCGTCCTGCAGTGGACATAAATATAGGCTGACGACTTCTAAAACTCCCTATTGTCAGGCAGTATAGGTACAATGCTACCGCCAGGGGGACAGTGATTTGTTGTTAGCATTATCGTTTATTGCCCGTGCCATGTGGCTCCGCTTTTGACTTCGTCCATTTCGTGGTGCTCGCTGTTGCCTACGTTTGAGAGTTCTTGTGCAAATGCATGTGTGTTTCTTCTTTCGTGGATCCCTTATCATATATTAAACCTGCAGTAACACAGGCCTTTCGCTCGGCTAAGCTGTCTAGTTATCGTTAGACGTTCTCTCCCCGGCGCGCGCGTATTTCTTTTACGTAGTGGATTATACATTCTTGGAATACGCAAATTGATTGTACGATGGTTAGGCAACGCGGTGCAAATAACATGGCGGTGCGTGTTCAAATGATCTGGCAGATAACGCAGCGACAACTTTAGTAAATTGTGGGGGGTTTTTACGTGCCAAAACCGCCATATAATTATGAGGCACGCCGCAGTGGGGGACTCCGGATTAATTTGGGCCACCTGGGGTTCTTTAACGTGCACCTAAATCTTAAGTACACGGGTGTTTTCTGCATTTCGCCCCCATCGAAATGCGGCCGCGCCGTAGCCGGGATTCGATCCAGCGACCTCGTGCTTAGCAGCCCAACACCATAACAACTAAGCAACAACCACGGCGGGTGTGACAATTTTCTGAGCAGTTTGGTTCAGAAGATCCAAAGTGCCAATGTATCACGCCTGGTTGTCTACTATATAACGTATAAGTTTGTAACTTATAGTAGCTATATTCCTCGGTAAATAACTTATAGTTGCTAGCCACAAGTAAGTAACTGTCACAGTAATCACTGCTTTGGCATGCTAACTGCACCTAGCAGTCGATGACGACAATAACTTTACTAACTATTAAGGGGGCTTAGTTGCCACGTTCAAAATTTTGCTAACCGTAATGATGCAGCTGCGTTATCAATAACAATGCAGTGGTACCTGTTTGCTTTATAAGCGCCAGCTCCACTGCCGTATTAAGGTGGGTTCTATTGCTTTTAAAAGCACAACAAGTAAAATTTAACGAAAATGAAGCAGGAGTTGTGTTCTGCCATGTTCATTACAGCATCGATTGATTGTCATGTTTTCCGGGAAATTATGAAACAATGATTCCGCCTAACTACACTGCACATAAAGTTTTGAACGAACGATAAAAAACGGTGTACGTACAACAGCACACCTGGCTTGCTGCGCGATGCGCTTTTGAGAGCGACCCCGTATGAGTAAGGATATACAGCCACGCTTGGAGCACAGGCTTGTTCCAGTGAGCACTGAATGCATTTGGATAAATAATCCAAAACTGCGGACCTAGATTTCTATAACATTCTACCTACGCAAATGTGTTCTGTACGAAATATCGAGTAACTATTAACCAAACACAATGAAAGAAACTTCAGTTTATATAAATGCGGCACTAAGACCATCAGCGCATAATAACCACCAGCGTTATAGACCAACAGCAAACCGTTGTAATAGCCTGAAGCCATAACTTAATCTCGGTGCACTTCTGGATTTCTTGTGTTATTGTAAACAGCTAGGGGAAAAAAAGATTACGGCAGGTCCAACGCACTTTTTGGAATCTACTTAAGCAAACCTTTCTTTTAATCGTTTCGAATAAATGCTACGCAAGAGACACGTGATGCGTGCAATTGTATTTAATTTTCGACTTATGGAATTATTTACCCGCGCTACAGCTGTGTCGAAGACGCCCCGCTGTATATATTCGTCGAGACACTCCGGGTAAAGAAACCACGAAGCATACGTCCACACTCTAGCGCTGAGCTACTGCAATGCGATAGCATGTTATCATGATTATCAGGATTGCGCTGCCTCCGGTCTGTTCGCGTTACAAATCGCATTGCAACCATTGACATGGCAGGTATCATGCACCGCATGGTGTCAGTATAGGCCCACCATATCGCCACGTTTGATTGTGCACAGCTTGCTGGATCCAACCAAATTTGCACATTACATCGCCTTTAAGATCGGCGCTGTTTAGTGGGCAAGAAAGCGAACGCCGGCCGCGTCTCAAACCCTGGGGATGAAGAAGGCTTCGCTTCAATAACGGTCAGTGAGGCGTAGTAACTGCTGCGGTTAGTGTATATATATCATCATCAGCAGCAGCAGCCTATATTTATGTCCACTGCAGGACGAAGGCCTCTCCCTGTGATCTCCAATTACCCCTGTCTTGCGCTAGCTGATTACAACTTGCGCCTGCAAATTTCCTAACTTCATCACCCCACCTAGTTTTCTGCCGTCCTCGACTGCGCTTCCCTTCTCTTGGTATCCATTCTGTAACTCTAATGGTCCACCAATAAGGAAAAGTCAGTTTCTAAAAAGAACAATGGAATTAAAGCGAGCGCTGTTGCCGCGCGCACAACAGCACTGCGAGCGGCCTGATCTGTATAGTCGGTGAAAAACCCAAGGACTCGATGTCGAGTGCGCCGCTGTCCAACTCAAAACAGAATTTGTATATACTGTTGAAACTCGTATCTAATGAAACCCGATTTTACGAAGTTCCCGATCTAACGAAGACATTTCCGTTCCCCGGCAGGTGCCCATATAGGGTTCAATGTTGTCGTCAACCCGAATTAACGAAACGAATGGCCACCCCAAACCCGATTTAGTGAAGTTTTTCCTGAAATAGTTGAGTAAAAAAAAAAAAAAGCGGCGATTTCTTTCTAACTTTGGCACAGACAGGTTTTTCTTCGAGCGCGCGCTCGAACCCTATCGCGTTAAAACATGTCGGCGCCCATGTAGTCACGGCCTTAGCTAGCTTATTTTGACGAGGCTGCACGCCGTGCCAATGCACGGAACAACGGACTCAGCAGTCGGTAGGACTCTTACGTACCAGATTTCACACGCGCAGGCGCGGGTTAATTAGCGGCAAATACAATGCCGTGGTAGCTTTTATTGGGTGGCGCTACGTTATGCAATTTTAGATTTCGAAGCACCGAAAAATTCCTTTCTCGATATTACGAACTTCCCGATTCAACGAAATAATTCGACCCTAGTCATCAGTTCGTTACATCGAAATTCAACTGTGTTGCTAATTCGGCTTCCTTGCGCATTACGGATCCGATGCGCTATATATAAATTTGAGATGCGACGCGCCATATGTGTCGCATTCACGCAGGCGTGGCGCCGCTTCCGAATCGAGAGAGAATATCGAGCCTTCAACGCCTGGCAATTTACCTGCCGAGATTGTCGTCGCGCTCACGACTGTGTAGCTGTTTTCCCGAGCTTTCTGCCGCGTATACCGTATAGTCGCTGATGACACGTCGAGAATTCGGCCGCCGGTGACCCCCCCCCCCCCCCTTTCCCCTTCCTTCCATCTCAATGCTCGAGGGGATTGATATTTGCTCTCGCTTTGCCAATAACCTCGACCGCGAGTTGTCGCGTGCGCATTTCTAATGAACAAAATTTTAAAAAAATCGCGGTGCAAATGTCTGAAAGTGTATGCATATGCGTATAGCGCATGCGCGTGCAGGAAGGTACACGTGGCAGGTGAGCGTTTAATGTTCTGCCCCCCCCCCCTTTTTTTTTTTCTTTTTTTTTTGCATGCTATCGAGTCGTGTTGTCTAAAGGAATTCACGTTGATCTATTCACTGGATACTTCACTTCGGGGGATCACTGTACTCCGGCAACACGTGTATATAAGGAGATGATGCTATTGACACCTTCGGTAGCGGGTTCTCGAAAAGGTGACGCGGGTTGAAGTTTTGTGCAACCTAGGCGCTATATACCGCGACGGCCTCGCGAGAACCCTCTTCCACTATAATGTATCATCATCATCATCATCATCATCATGATACATTATAGTGGAAGAGGGTTCTACTATAATGTATACTGTCAACGAATGCATCTATGGTCCACCGGCTCGCTGCAAAAAAAAAAAAAAGAAAGAGAGAGAGAGAGAGTGGAATGAAATTTATTCGTAATTCAGTGGCACAAACGGAAATCCTATGAGTGCGAAAGAAAGTTCGCAATGCTGAGTTTGGACTGGAGTCCTCAATTTCAAGCTCTATATACATTCCCATTAGCGTTCCCATTAGATTATATATGGCCGTCGGGCAAAGGTAGCATGACGTCACGGATCGAAGTGTCAGCGGCCTTGTGCTGTGTTGGAGGCGTTGGGCAGACGTCGTCAAAATCGGTGACGTCAGAGTGAGCCATGGAGCGGGAATTTTGAAGGCGGCTTCGCCACCGGTCTCTCGGTTCACGTGTCTTTTCTGGATCACCAAGCCTCGCGTCGCGGTGAGGAGTGGCTTTTCTTGTGTATATTGCCCAAGGCGTATAGTTTACTAAGTTTAACTATAGTTTATAGTTTACTGGGCAGAAAACTAGGTGTGGTGATGAAGTTAGGAAATTTGCAGGCGCAAGTTGGAGTCAGCTATAGCGCACTGGAGATCGCAGGGAGAGGCCTTCGTCCTGCAGTAGGCTGATGATGATGATGATGATGATAGTTTACTAATGCAGCTCAGCTTCTCCGTTTGTATGTTCACTCGAGTCTTTTAAATTGTCTCGCTATCGCCATCTGGATTTTCCAGCTTTATAAGTTGGCTTAACTTTAAAAAGAGAGAGAGAGAGGAAGTGGGTGCACCGCACGACCTAGTTCGATCGTCCGCCCCCGTCAATCACCCGCCGTGTGGCAGTGTTGTGCGCAATTCTGGACGATTCTGCAGGATCGTATAGCTGCAATGTCGGCGCATAATTTGTTTCTTTTTTTCGTGTCGTTCTGCGCGAATTATCGCTTCGTGTGGCGTCACATTTCCGCCGCGATCGAAAGTTCGAGCACGTGTAAGTGAGACACATCGTGTTTTTGTGTGTGTGTGTGTGTGTGTGTGTGTGTGTGTGTGTGTGTGTGTGTGTGTGTGTGTGTGTGTGTGTGTGTGTGTGTGTGTGTGTGTGTGTGTGTGTGTGTGTGTGTGTGTGTGTGTGTTTTAAACATATTGTTACAGGGTCGCTTTCAGGACCTTCATATAACAGCACGTACATGTTTCACTAAGGTGAGACGGCGACAAAACATAGAAATAAAAGTGTGGTGGTGAGGCGTCGAGAGGAAGCGGAATGGACGACGTATTATTATATACCGCCGCCGTGGTATGTGTGTGTGTGTCTGCGCGAATACTTTCATTCCAACGACGTCCGCCACGTGCGCGCATCAACTCGCGCTCTGTATGACGTTTGTGAACTGCGCGGGGCTAATGTGCCGGTATTATAAGGCCAATGAATGTTTGCCCGATAACGTACACTGACCTTATATGCGGGGTCGGTCATTGGGTCTTTCCGTGAGTCCTGTATAGGACTCGCGGCGAATGTCTCAACCCTTGTAGCCGAGCGTTCTGAGCCTTTATTTATTTTTTACCCCTTCTTTCCTTTCCTCGAAGGACGGTCTCGTAAAGATTTAGCTCGAGACTCGGAAATGTGAACGAATTTAGAAAAAAAGAAAAAAAACATTCTTGCGTGTTTATTTCACCCCTTCGGGGTTATGCGAGTTTTCAAGTCCCCGGATGGGCGGATGCTATAGGCTCTCTATCAATATAGTAATGACCGATTCTGGGCCCTTAGGGTAAATAAATGAAATGGAATGAATACTCAAGGTACAACAAAACACGGTTGTAACGAACACTTTACTGCGCTCCGGTGATAGTTCGATATGAAAGCAGTTTGAAATCAACTGAACTGGAACACGCGGGACCAAGTGGAGACAGATGAGGACATCGTTGAACTATGAAATGACGTTTATTTTCGAGCATGCGTGGGCTACATGTGTAGAAGTTCACGCGCATAGAAAAATAGAAAAAAATGAAAAAAAAAAGGGGGGGGGGGGGAGTGTACATAGCATCTGCGGCTCGTATCGGCCATGCAAAGGCCGGGAGCCTATATACGCGATCGGAAGTCAACTACCGGAAAATATGCTCTTTCTTCAGGTTAAGGAACTGATGCGGTGCTCGCGGTAAAATAATTTACACCTTTAAAAGGGTAATAAGATTGTGAATCAGTCTATAACTTACACCGCATACCACCTGTTTTGGGTGTAAGGGCACAATGTGCACCCTTGCACCCTTTTCGGATGTAAGGGCATGAATTTCTGATTGATTTACGCGCTTATTCACTTTTAAAGGTGTAAAATATTTTACATTGCTGGCACATGTCATTTCCAGGCACTTCTTTCTGGACGTATAGTCCACCAGGGGGCGTTGGTCATGCCGATGGCAAAGGGGACAGTAGTGGATAGCCAGTCCCGGGCAGCTGGGGGGTGTCCACTATTCTGTAAGTGTATACTGGGGGGACACTTACAGAATAAACCCCCCTGTGCAGGGGGTAATTGAAGGCTCCAGGCAGGGGAGAGGGGAGGATGACTCGCCCTTAATATCTTAAACTCGTGCGCTCAAAGTAGTTCGGTACATCGAGTTATTCGCTATATCAGCACCCGATTAACCTTTATTTACCATGTTCTCTTGTATGGAAAGGCAAGTAATGGATTCGAGCGCTTAGAAAAGTACGATACATCGAGTAGTAGTTTGATATGTGTGTGCCTGATTATACGAATATTTATTACCCTTTCTTCATCTCTTGTATAATTTTCTATTAATTATTGCTATTATTGTTAGTATTTTGCGGGCTTGTTGCGCATACATCGTTGGCGGTGGCTCAGTGGCCGTGGCGTGTGCTGCTCAGTAAGAGAGGTCGGTGGTTCGATTCCCGATCGTGGCTCATGCATTGCGGCGGCGACAAAATTCAAAAAAAAAAAAAAATGAGAAACGCTCTTGTACTGATAGATTTACGTGTACGTTACCCGTTTGGTCAAAATTAATCGGGAGACTCCCCTCTCGGCGTGTCTCGTAGACACACCAGTGTTCTTGCTTTTGGACGCTGCACTAAGCAGTAGTCCTTGCTTTCGCTTTATATATATATATAATATGTTTAATTCCGTGGCATATTTTGTGGTGTTCATTCGGTGATTGCAGATATGTTTCGCTCCCTCTGCGCTAACTTTTTCCCGTGCATATAGCGTCATGCGTGGGTACATTTGCGCGGGCGTGTTTG
The DNA here is from genome assembly GCF_013339745.2 of Dermacentor silvarum. Taxonomy (NCBI): domain Eukaryota; kingdom Metazoa; phylum Arthropoda; class Arachnida; order Ixodida; family Ixodidae; genus Dermacentor; species Dermacentor silvarum. The sequence continues at coordinate 23,400,643 of NC_051163.1, forward strand.
TGCGTCTCTGTGTTTTTTGTGCGTGCGTGCGTGTCTGTCTATCTGTGTCTGCCTGTGTTGGCGTGCATGCGTGCGCGCGATTTTTTTATGTGGCTGAAATGCGTGCGTGTGTGTGTGTGTTTGTGTACGCGTGCAAGCCGATGTGAGTCACGCCGGAAGCTACACATCATGATAATCGTTTATATAGGAAAGTATTTCGGCAGGAAATACGAGGAATTACGAAAGCATCCGCATGTATACGACTCTGGCGCCGCCTCGCCCACGTTTTTGGACTCTCTTCAATGTGCTCCTTTGACCTGACTTGTATACACCTGTCCCTGATCGATATTGCCGTACGGTAATATCCTCGATCGCGCCCATCTTATTTACCATTGCGCGTATAGCCGTTCTCGCCGTACGTAGCTCCAACCATTCCTCCGCCCATACGAATGACTAAGAGTGCTTTAGGCATGTCGCATTACTGTACTGCGGCTTATCCGACCGTCGTGACGGTAATATGGGTAATACTGTACTGAAGCTTACTTACCCGGCTGTGTACTCTATAGTGACGGTAATGTGTGTCGGTGTAATGCAGCGATTCCTTTCGGCTCTATTCTATTCCTTTCTTATCACCCACCGCTCTCGGCTCGCCGATCCCTCTGATAACGTCGGCCGAGCGCCGCTGCATGGGAAAAATGACGAAACAGGAAAAGGGTTAGCGTAGAAATATAACCGGCACGTTAATCCCTGCTGTGCTGCCTTTAACCTTTATCTTTTTACAGAAGGGTAATAGCTATCGTACGGCCAGGTGTCTATACCCTGCGGTAATAGCCATTGCCTATTGCAGTACGTTAATACAGTGCAATACACTTTATTATTTCTTCATCACATAATGCAGTTAGTGGTCGCAGTGAGCACACAAAGCTCGATATGTGACGAGGTTGCGGTGGAACATCTTAATTCCGCACATTAAAAAAAAAAAACATCTCAATAAGCTTGTTACACTCCTTACAAACTGAAAGCGTTACGTGGTAAATGCGTAGGGGATCACAACGCCACGAGAACATGATATTACCGAACGGTAGTGAGCCATGGCTAAATGTCTATATCTAGTATAACGTCTCGCGTATCAAGGACCAAGTTACTGCCGACCGTCTATATACTGTTCATCTCCTTCCTCAAAGGTTCCAACGGATAAGTGGAACGTGCTTGCTAAAATGTTCCACTTATAGTGTGATTTATACGGAATTAGATTAAAAGTATATACAGCGACGTTTCTTGCTCCATTGCGTCTATAGCGTGTACGGTGCATTGCAGGAGCCGAGGTATAAAGCTTACACGACGAGCGTGTGCGGTTAAAACCGGGTCATGAACACGCGTGTACAAAGCTGCAATAGCAGCCAGCCAGCCGGCCGGCCAGGGTAATCAGTTTCCTGTGCGCCTCCCTCGGCGCGTGGCGGAAACGTTCCTGGCTGTACGTTATAGGTCGGCGCACGGCGCAAGTTCTAAAAACTGGTGTAATACGTGCTTCATCGGCGGTGCACTATGGACTCGACACTTTTGTGTTAGTTTTTTTTAATTATTATTATTCCGCGACGCTATAGGCAGCACGTGGTGCGGGACTGCGCAGCAGTTGCGCGGAGATCTGTGAAAGCACGCGCCTATGTGTCTCTTCGATGTTCGATGACGTGGCGCCGATCCGGAAGGCACGCGCGATGTCGTTGGCCCTAAGGAGGTTTTAAAGAAAAAAAAAAATGCTGGAGTGGAGATGCCGTCTCAAAAGTGAAGCCGGACCGCAGCCATCTTACCATAGGCTCCAAATAGCGTTCGCAAATATAGCTATTCCGTTAGCAAATAGCTATTTCACTCCGTTTTGTTTAGGATGGTTAATTTAGCCGTACGGATGTCATTCAACGCCTTTCTTTCTGCCACTGCTTTCACAAGGCTGGAAGCCTAAACGTTTTTTTTTTTTTCCCTCAAGTTTTATGGCACATCATGATATCGATACACAGCCAAAGGTAACATTTTAGGCAAAAACTTTGAACTTTTATTTTCAAATAACTCTGTAGCATTTGCAGTAACTGACCAAAAGGACCTGAGCTGTGAGAAGATTTCAGCTGTCACGTTCCTCTTTCAGAGTAGAAGTATAGGCAAACTCTGGCGGCAGTTTTCGGCAGACAGCGGCAGTTTTCGCGAAGACAGCGTGGAAGTCATATAAACGATGCACGCAGGCTAATTTTGCTGTCCACGCGAAATGGCGTCGGAGCAGAAGTACAGTGTATAGCAGAAGGCTTGAGACAAACCCGACGGGAATGTCGTCTGCTGGGAAGGTCGTCTGCTAACGGGAAAACGTAGTCACGCTTTCTTACGCACCTAATGTAAGCTATACGTTGAGTTTCTTTATAAGTTCGCACGCGCAAAGAGTTTTAAAAATGTACAGCGCGATATGTGCTTTTATGAGCGTTTTTCTTCTTGACGACGCGAGGTGGCTTCACGTCGCAGAAACGTCTCCCAGACGGTTCCGTTACTTCTGCTGGAAGCAATCTATTCATCATCATCATCACCAGCCTATATTTTATGTGCACTGCAGGACGAAGGCCTCTCCCTGCGATCTCCAATTACCCCCCCCCCCCCCCCCCCCCCCTCCCGTCTTGCGGTAGGGTATTCGAACTTGCGCCTGCAAATTGCCTAACTTCATCACCCCATCTGGTTTTCTGCCGACCTCGGCTGCGCTTCCCTTCTCTTGGTATCCATTCTGTAACCCTAATGGTCCACCGGTTATCCACGCAGTACATGGCATTACATGGCTGTATGCTGGAAGCAATCTCATTAGCTGTAAATGTAGACTAACTATACAATGCCAGCCAGAATAGGAACACGCCCTCTATAGGGACGCGCTGTAAGGCTGGTCCCGACAATAGCCACTTCTGTCACGAATTGTGATGCAGTTGTCAATTTCAATAAATAATTCGATGTTTAATTAACGTACCAAAACTGCACTGGTTCTTTAACGTGCGCAAGAAGGCGGTATACACACGGATGTTTTACAGCGAATCTGTTAGCCTCAAGTTGGTCGGGATTTTCGGTGGCGTGCTCACCCCAAAAAACATCAGATGGAAAAAAGTGCTTGCGTTTGAGTTTCCGCCTAACGGAATTATGTTTTTACGTATATTCGAATTACAGTCCGATGCTATCTTGTCTGTGGGTTGTGCGTAAGTCGTACTTAGCGAATTTTCTAGCACATTTTACATCCAGAAATTCGGTTAGGTCAATAACGCACGTAAAAAGATATGCATAATAGATAACGCAAGAACGTCTCAGACTAATCTATGCATGCTTGTCGCTTCAGTTTTTTTTTTTTCTAAGTAAATAAAAAGAATATTAGAAGCGACAAGCACGCATAGATTAGACAAATCCACGTACTGTACTCATCATTCCCATTGTATACAACTGAACGATCGCAGCGCCAGAGCTTGTTCTTGTGATTAGAAAAATCCTATGGTTCTGCCCGTGGCCTCTGAGATCCGAGATTACAAGCCGTTGCAATCTCGGAGGCCACAGATGCGGCAATTTTCTGATCTTGGAGGCCACGGATTTGTCAATTTTCTGATACACGCGCAGATCTTCCGATTCTATTAGGCAGACACGTTGTCCCCGCGGAGTGTTTTTCCTTTTTTTTTTTTTCCTGACCCCGTCAAGGTTATAATTCGTTCAACTTGAGAATATCTTAACTTGGCACTCGCTTTTATCGAGGAAAAGCGGCGCTCTGAAAGGAGGAAACGAATAAGCCGTACGTAGTACATACGTCTTTGAAGGCGCTGGTTGGAAACCGCCGTTATTTCCGTTCCATGATTGTATTCCGCCGGCAGAAACTACAGATGCTTGTCGTGGCTGGGGTCGGTTAGTGGACCGGAATTGAGAGAGCCCTCTAGCGGGAAACACGGCGTGACACATTCACCTGATAAGATGGCGTGTTTGATAATCACCGAAGGAGTCTAAATACAGCACCGTTTTGTGGTTATACCCCTCTTTCTATAGCCTTTATCCCGGCCACATTTTCTTCCTTGGCCCTGAGCAGTAAATACTATACTAAGCTGAACTTGAACTTCTAGATTTGATGTTCAAGGTCTGGTACACTATATATATTGAAAGGCGGGGGATGTATTACGTTTCTTTTACATTGACCCGCCCTAGAAGTTGTCCACGCGACGATCCTCCTAATAGAAGTGCATTTGGTAATCGAGGTCACTTGTGGTTGACTCACACGTCCCGTTTGAAACAGTCTGTTCATTGTCTTTCAATGTCGTTCGTAAGCCGTTGTAGCTTCCTTGAGAGTGCGGCAATGCTCGAAGTTATTCTAATACGGGTATTTTTCTCACCTCTGCGGGTAGTAGTGCACTGACTCAGCCGTTGTCAATTTAATTTATCCTGGTGTGCAACTTAAAATACTACAACGCTTGCCTTATTCGTTATAATTATTTTTGCCAGTGATCGCTTCCAATGAAGAATCGTCGTTATCAGGTTATCAGTCTCTTGTAGACTTTTTTTTTTTATAACACACTGTTTTACACTGCCAATGTAAGGGATTCGTTCAAGGTTTCTGTCAAGCTGCTTAGAGCTGCATTTACTCCTGGAAAACCTTGCAGCGTTCTTACCGGAAAAAATAAACTTGTCCGCTATATCCGCGGATCCTCTTGTGAACGCTATCGCCAAATCGATAGCCATACGGGCGTATCTAATCAGCAATTGCGCGCGCTGTACGAGTGGTGTTGCACAATGTCGAACCTATACGCAAGCACTTCTCATTGCTTCGAAATGTTCGGTAAGGCATGTCTAATCTCGTGAAAACACACGCCCCCTTGCATACATTATGATGCACATTGTTTTCGATCCTTTTTTAAAAAATTAAGTCCTTGGCGATTACGTAAAATATCGTGCATACTCGACTAAGGGCCGTACTGGTGTAAGTAGCCGCACCACCAACTCGTCAGCCCGAAATTCGAAAAAAAAAAGTCATCAAATTGGAAGACGCCGAACGGACAATTGAAGAGATTCGTCGGTGTCGCTTGTGTTCATGCTCTCGGATTCTGAGCACGGGGCGTGTGTGGTCACAGTCACTTTGGCGTCACAGTCCAATCACAGTCACTATGACATCACAGTCACTTTTACGTCACAGTCACATCTAATGTCATGGAGGGCACAGATGGCGACTGTGTCCCTGAATGGGCTACCGAACCGAATCTGAGCAGTGGTGACACAGCGTCAGTATAGTGAGCACTACTGATGCGGCACCGCCGGCATGGCGTGCTTGCGTTAACAAATATACGCATTATGAAAACAATAGCTGGTTCGCTCTTCTCGCACGTAGAAATCAAAGGTATTACGCACGGCTAGGAAAATTACAGCAGTGTTCCAGCCCCCGTGTAAGGGCCGCACCTCGTCGAGATTGCGAAAAAAGCAAAAGTGTGGCTCTTACACCAATATGCGGTATTTGTTCAGGATATAAAGCCAGCGCTTGCAATGAAGCACTTTGAATTTCTAAAGATATCGTGTCGAGTTTCCAGGGCCTTCAATAAACTTCCTTTAGAAAGGCTATTGAATTTCATCAATTTTTTTAGGGGAAGTGCGTGGCGGAATTGCATGGAAATGGCATAAACAAATTCTTGCCGTCAGCTTTGGCGTTAATCGAGACACTAATTTAAAATTAATTTTGACAGTTGTTTCGTCACAGACGCCGAAATTACCCCTTAAATGTGCCTTTAGAATACCGTGAGTAACATCCAGGGTCTAGCTTCAACATGGCGACCTACCATGCGATGTGACACGTAACTAACAGTTGGTAGTAAGAACCGACTTGAGATCTATTGTGTGTCTGAGTTGTCTTCGTTTCAGAGGAGTATACCGCTATACATACATACATACATACATACATACATACATACATACATACATACATACATACATACATACATACATACATACATACATACATACATACATACATACATACATACATACATACATACATACATACATACATACATACATACATACATACATACCGATATCATGTACTACACTGTGTATTATATTGACACGTGTACTTGTTTATCTTTCTCGGGTGACCGCGTTTCATCGTCTAACAAACGTTATCGCTCAGCGCAGGATGGGCCTGCATGTATCGGAAGTTTGTCGAATGTTATCGATGGTTCTATACGCTTTCTGTTGTCACCGAACCTTGTGCAGTACTTTCTGGAAGACGCGCGGCCGCTCAACCGTGTCACCCCAAGTACACACAAGTACACGTGTCAATATCATGTACTATACCGATATGTGATATACCGCTATAGATATACACATACTTCACACACTCGACCCACTCGACCTGACCCGATTGCATGCATCTTTCCAAGCGTCTGCATGAGTGAGACAACACAACCCACCCCCGGGTGTGTTGACTCACTCATGCAGACGCTTGGAAAGATGCATGCAATCGGTTCAGGTCGAGTGGGTCGAGTGTATGAAGTATGTGTGTATCTATGTTGGGTCGAAGCCGATTCGACCCAACACTTCAAAACTACAACCTTCATCCCTCACATAAAGTACCTCAAGGCCAAATGCTTAAAGACAATGAACGTTGACTTAAGCGTAGCCTTTTCGTAGCCTCGAGCGAGTCAGTCCACTGTTGGGCTTACTCAACTCGACACGATCGATGCTTCCTCGGTCCGACGCGCTCGCATTTCGCGCGAACCCGACGGCCGGATTTCGGCCCAACAAACAGCGAACGTGTATACTGTCACCGATACGGCACTCATAGGCGGAGGCGCTGTCTCGAACGGGGAACACAAAAAAAGTTTGGAGGACGCTTTTAAGCTTTCTTTGCCTTTTAGAGTGGAGCGTGATCGCTTTCAAAGATCCCTGGCTGCTTATCAGGCTTTTTTTCTCGTATATTCAAATTACAATCCGACGCTATCACGTCTGTAGGTTGTGGTTAAGTCGTACTTTTCGATTTTTCTGACGGATTTTACTTTTGAGATATTCAATTTTTGTTCACTAACGCCTTGCGCCACGCGAAGGGCCTGCCTGGTTGGGGTGGTTCAGCTCTTCGGGATGATGTGCTTCGGCAGGATTATTTCCGCCAACGAAGCCCGTGCCGACGCCGGGTTTTCTGCGACACGGGGCCCTTAACGCTGTCGCGTTACTATTCAGGTGTCGTTGAAGCGAACGGAGAAGCGCGCTGCATATCGAAGGCAATTGAAGATGCGAAACGATATACAGTCATCAGCGTCGTCGTCAGCATGTGCGCGCATACCACCGCGGTTTGTTGACTTCAGGCATGCAGCTTGCAAGCCACGCAATGGCCGCACTTGCGCGCGCTCATTGTCCCCACTGTCTTTACGCTCGAGGCGACTTGATAAGGGCGCCCCCGGCCTCAAGCAGTTGAATGAGCCGCGAACGCGATGACGGAGCGTCACACCTAATCCCGCGTGCATTGTTGTTTTGCTCGTCCGTATTTCTTGCCCAGGCTAGCGCAGGTCTCGACAATGCAGGCGCGCGGCGCGCCGTTGGCGCGGCAAGTGTACCGCATATGCAGTCGAGTAAAGGCCGCACTCGTGTAAGAGCTGCACTTTCAACTTGGCAGCCCTCAAAATTTGACGAAAGAAAAATTCAGAAAAATTGGAGGGGGAAAAATTGTGCCGAAAGCAGTGCGCGTGATTTGCGGTGTCTTCGGGCGTTATTGGGGGGAAAAAATTAGCGCATGCGGCTTGCACTAAGTTGTGAAAGGCTGGAGAAACAGCGGAGCTGGTGATCACCTAGCTTCTTACAGTTTCGCTAGTCTCGGCTAAGTTTTGCTATAGGTTAGCCCGCAATCGCCGCATTCGTTCTCGGCTGACGGCACGACGAGCTTCCAGCTGAGCGGCTTCTTCTTCGGGAGGTCTTGTACTTCTTCGGCCGTCTCATGTTACATTTACTCAGTGCGACGTCTACGAGAGTTGTGTGTGTCGCCGTCGCGGCGACATGATCTTTATAATCAGTGTGACGTCATAACCAAGCTTCACAAAGTGCTGTCATCACTAAGCAAAGCAAGAATTGCGGCGCGAAGCAATGATATGGCTGGGCGAAGCTGGGTGAGTGATTGCTAGGCGACCGCATTGACGGAGCGGGTCTGCTGGAACGCGGTGTCGGTGTTGCAAGCTGCGCTGTGCAACGCGCAGTGACGTCATCGCTGGCGCGGCGGCGGAGGAGCGTTGCCGGAACTAGGAGAAGCGAGGCGCAGCTGTGGCAGGTGGTTGCTAGGCAACGCGCAGTGACGTCTTCGCTAGGCGAGTTTTTGCGAACGCTACGCGGGGAAACGAAAAGTTTAAACAACTCCGCTGTTAAAAGTTCCCCGACGATTACGATACTCCCTAATGTGCAGCTCTATACGTATTTGCATTTCGCGATATATTGGCTGGCGCGGACAATCGGTCCCGTGCGGCACGTTGCAAACGGAGCGACTGCCTCGCCAATCTGGAGATCGCGAGAGCCAGTGCGTGGGGTGTCGATCGCGTGGGCGCGATTCACAGAAGCCGCCGCCGACAGACCTCCCAGATTGCCCGACGACGCGCGCTGTATACTCTGGCGCCATCTCGTTGTCATCGTCGCAGCACTACGCTTTTCTTCTCACGCCTTCGCCCTACCCTCCTCCGCTTTCCGCCTCGTGGTTCCGCTGCACTCTCCTCTCCGCTTTCCTCCTCGCGCCTCTTCGCTCTCGCCGCATTTTTTCATCCCCCGCTGCTCGCCGCGTTCGCTCTCATCTTTCACTGTGCTCGTTCGCTCGTTTACGCCGCTCGCCGCAGAAACGGGCGCCTAAATGCTGCGCTCTGAAAAAGCTTCGATGTCACAGATATGTCATGTATGTCGCTGAAGCACGACTCTGTATCTACGACTGTGCTGGCGAACCGGACGTGACAAAATAGCGGTAGTTGTGAGGACAGACGTGTGCACCCTGGTGCGTGGCGCGCATGCGTGAATAAACAAATGCAATATGAAAACATTGTGCCGCTCATTTGGTGTCACGTGATGACGAGGGTGATTCTCGCATGGCCGGAAAAAACAACAATCTACTGGAGCGGTCCGCCCCATGCATGTCAGAACCGCACCTCGTGAAGATGTCGAAAACTAGGAAATTAGGAATATTTGATTTCTGAGCCAAATTAGGTTATACCGCGGAAGCTGCGGTCGCTGAGTATCAAGGGAACAGTGAAATTAGTCACTGTTCAGATTCTGCCACGAAAAGTTGCCACGTGACAGTGCGCGCGTTTCAGAGTTCGGCGTTTTAGGGGAGAAAGTCCGAGTATGCGAAAACGGCATAAGAGCCTAATCAACTACTCGTTTTATTAAACGAATGACGCGCTTCGAGGCGCAGATTTGTTGCAGTGAGGATATTTAGGTACAGCATTTGTTGCTTCGTTGCGTAATTTCGTGGAGAAGAGGAGCGGTCACCGGCGCGTCTGTGGCGGTATAGTGCAGATGGCTATACGCATGCGCCGACTCGTTATATTCCCGTGTATACTTAGATTTAGGTGCGCGTTAAAGAACCCCAGGGGGCCCAAATTACTCCGGAGTCCCCTTACTACGGCGTGCCTCATAATAAGATCGTGGTTTCGGCACGTAAAACCCCATAATCTAATCGAGTCGTTACACGTGTGATGTTCTTGTATCGAGCTATGTTGTGTGATGGCATATAGTCTCCGTGAAAACGTAATTCGGCGGGAGACCTCGAGAGAAACAGCTTCTGCGGTATAAAACGTGCGGCCTTGACACGAGTGTGTACGGTACACAAGAATTCGCCCTGAGAGGAGCGACCGCGTGTTTGTGTAGCGCGAACACGATGACGCGATAAAAGCTTCGCTCTTGCATACCGCCGGCTGGAGTGGGGGTGGGCGCCGAGGAGCCTCGGGAAGGGGGGGGGGGGGTACTTACTTCCCTGTCGGTGGGTAACAGCGCTATATCACGTGCTTGCGGTTTTGCGTCATTGCTATCGGTATGCGAACGCGATTGAATGCGCGCGGTGACAAATGAAACATGCGACAAGCGCAGGAGGCGAGGATTCTTTTATATGCCGAACGGGCTGGTCGCGATAGTCGAGCTGCGCCCGATGTTCGCGTGTAGGAAGACCTTTTTAAAGGCGACAAGACAGGGCGGAAAATTTTGGCCGAGTTCGTTATATAATCATGGGGAACTTTGTTTCAGCGCTGACCGACACGGACGCTTCAAAAAAAAAAAAAAAAAAAAAATGGGGGGGGGGGGGGGGGCGCAGGATAGAAGGACATCAGCTTGTTGGCAGGCCTGACGACAAGCGCAGGCTTTTGTCGGGGCCGAAATCCTGTTGTTGGGTTCCGTGGGAAAGTGCACTGTGTGTCCTGCACCTTTTTTTTTTTTATGTTCCCGTCTCTGTCAGCGCTAAAACATAGTTCAAACTGCCGTGGTTGCTCAGTGGCTATGGTGTTGGGCTGCTAAGCACGAGGGTCGCGGTATCAAATCCCGGCCAATTCAGAAAACACCCGTGCACTTACATTTAGTTGCACCTTATAAAAAGCCCCAGGTGGTCCAAGTTATTCCAGAGTCCCCCACTACGGCGTGCCTTCATAATCAGATCTTGGTATTGGCACGTAAAGCCCCATAATTTATTTTAAATTAATTTAATTTAAAACACAGTTCGCTGACAAGAGTTACGAATTGTGAAACATATCGTTCGTTGATTTCTTTAACTTCCATTCATTCATTCATTAGAATTGCGATCGCTTTTTTTTCTTGCTGCGCAGCTTCGTTTAGATGAACTCGACTCTAGCGGATCGAATCGTACGTTGAGCTGACGCATCCCGACCCGACCGCGATTACGCGCATCTTTCCAATAGCGAGCCAATCCGCCGGAGCTCCCTTCGTTGAAGGCTAGTTGACCGAACCCGCCTCGAAGCTCGATCAACACGACCCGCTATATATAGCGTCTGCGTGACCCCGACGACTGGATTTCGGCCCGACATGACTCGACTCGACTGTATCGGTTTCGTGTAAACGTAGCTAGTGGTCAATATAGGAACAGGGGCCATAGTCAGACTGAATAGGGAAGCGTTCTGTAAGTTGTAATTCATAGATATCCCCAATACGTCGTTACCTTCCAGACAGAAAAAAAAAAAAAAGACATTGTCTGAATACTAGTTAACAGAATATTATAGAAGCAATATATAGAGGCTGTTGTTCCGCTTAACCGACATTTCCGTTTAAGCGAGTTCCGTTCAACGAAACTCCACATGTATAGCAAGGCTCCCCATTTTTTCTTTTGGATAATTATTATTTTTATTTTCACTGCGTCGCGCGGCGCATTTCTGCGACGCGATCGATTTCTCGATTACAAGGCACGCGGGTCACTAACACTGCGGTCATTGATCGTGCTCGTGTTAAGCACGCGCATTAAGAGCCATCTGAAGTCATCTATAAATAACCCACAGTCGGCGCATATTTATACTAATGGTTACTTCTGCTTTAAACTTTACGCCTCGCGTTGTCGGTCTTCGCTCTTACATGAACCTCTTGTGCAATCGCAGTTCTTGCGCTCTAGTTCACGTGTTCGATGTGTCGGGTCGTTTGTTTCTATATATTGTGCTGCTTTTCCAGAATTTTTTTTTTTTGTTTCTTTTTAGCGAAGTGCACATCGATGTCTTGCCGTTCTTCAAAGGTACACATTCCATTTGTTGTCCCAGACTGCCCAATACTGCCCCCAGACGTTTCGTTCGCCAGCGCTCATTGGTTGAAAGCAGAGCCTCTGACACTCCTGGGCAGCATTCCTGGGCTGCCCAGGAATGCCCGAGGCATTGCTATATCAGCCCGTAAGCGTTGGCGTAGAAACGCAGCGTCTGGGGCAGTACTGGGCAGTTCTGGGATGTATTGGGCCCAGGGTACCTCGGGCTTTTCTGGGCAGCATTCCCGAGCTGCCCAGGACTGCCCGAGGGAGCTCGCGTTGCTTTCCACCAGTAAGCGTTAGCGCAGTTTGGGACGACAACAAAAGGTTAGAATCCCGGCCCCCGCAACTGATGGAGTTGTACCGGCTCAATGGGCCATGATTTTGACATTGGGTCCACGATGACATGACGCGATGACGTCACGGCTCAGTGTCTATGACCTTGGACTGCTGAGCACGAGGTCGAAAGTTCGAGTCTCGACCGCGGCAGCCGCATCCGATGGGGCAGAAAAAACAAAACAACGTTCGTGTACCGTGCTTTTGGGTGTTACGTTAAAGAACCCTGCAGGTGTTCAAAATCCAAGGCGTCTCTCTTATAACCCACTGTGCAATCGCGGGACGTTAAACCTCACGATTTAATCAATCTGAGTCGGTAGAATTTTTTTGTTGCTGTCAACGTTCGCGGGGGACATTCTTCGAGCGCGGCAGCAAAGTCGATCACGAACGTTTTATGAACCTTCAGGGTCGATACCTCCCCCCCCCCCCCCCCCATCTTTCGTAATGTCCACAGTCCCGACCTTTTCCGACGTCAACAACGCCGCGGTGTCCCTTCTCAGCGTACGGCGCTGTCCTTAGCTGCGACGAGCGAGGGGACGCCAGCTTATCGGCTGCCTTGTTCTTCTTCGAGACGAGACGCAAAGTGCGCACGTGTGAGCTTTAGCTGCGTCGTCAGGCCCGCCCTGATCGGCGCTAACATCTTGCGACAGGTCGCCAATATAGCAGCAGGCGTACTCGCCATCGAGCCGGAGCTCGCTTCTGTCAGACGAGAGAGAGGGAGAGAAAGGGGGGGGGGGGATCTTGATTCAAATCGGCCGGTATCCGCCGTGGAACGTTACTGGCCCACTGTATTACCTGTGTGCTGTTATTATTATATATAAAAAATGAATCTGTGTGAAGGCCAGAGGACTTAGTTCAAGAACCAGACAGAACCGTAAGCGCTGGTTCTTGATCGCGGTTCTTGCGCCCTCCATGTGCCATCCTCGCGCTGTTTATCCTCTTTCTTTATTCACTAATAAGCCACGAACCAGCCATCCCACGTGAGAACGATCTTGCTATTTATGGTCGCACGCTATATAAGATGCGGAGTTTAACGAGAAACATACAAATGAGATGGTACTAATGCTCGGACTCTCTTCTTTCTTTCTTTCTTTCTTTCTTTCTTTCTTTCTTTCTTTCTTTCTTTCTCCACTTTCCGTTTGACCCCGAGCATAGCTGCGAACCTTCGCCTCCTGAACTTGTCAAGGACAGGTGGCTGTGGCTAAAGCCGCGAAGATAACGCTGCGAGAAGAAACAGACGGGAAGGGGGCACGTATACCGCCGCGATTCGAGCAACGTTGAGCGTTCATACGCGTCTCCGAAAACGGTGTTGTGTACCGCCGCTTCGCTCTCGGCATCTTGTTTTTGCTGTCTGCGAACGAGGAGCGCGCTTTGCTTTGCGCGATCGAGGCCCCGGTACGTGGCGCTTCGGTCACGCTAATTGCGTGCAGCGCACGGCGAAGGCCGGAGCTGTGTACTGCGTTCAGCCACGCCTTCCAAGATGGCACGGAGACCCAAAGAAGCGGCGACACTTCGTAACACCGGCTGTGCGGCATATTATTACGACGTGGTGCACTTTATTTTTATTTTTTTTTTCCCTGGTGCACTCGTTACTTCGTCCTAGCAACATTCCAGTTATGGTGCCGCCACAGTCCACACTGCTTGAATGTCAAACGTCCAGCTGCGTGTCATGGATGCATTTTGTAAGCCTGGGAATCATCTGGGAAGCTGTGTAGAAATGGAGCAAGCATCTCGCGGCCTTGCTCTTGGGCATGAGCAAAGCCGTATGCGCCTTTCTGCCATTCTATATACCATGTGTAATATTGGAAGAATGAAGTTATTAGTCGAATGTAATGACTGTTGTAATGCTACATCATCAGCCAATCGTGAGAGCCGTGCGCTATAACCACTGCACAAGTGTTCGTCCCTGTGCGACGATAACGGCTGCTGCTGAAGACGATAAAGAAAGAACTATCTAGATAATATCATGTAGATGATAAAGACGTCGTGGTGATCATTTCCGAGCCAGCTTCGTTCTATCCCGACGCATTTGGGCGTTGAATTTGACCAGTTCCACTTTTTACGGCATCATTCTACTCGTTTGTCTTCGGCCTGACCTCTGTGCGCCTTTTGCTGAACCAGTCTTCATTATTTCTTATCGCCTTAATCGACGTAGTAGGACACCGCGTCGTTTTCACTGACTCTTCGTTTTCTGTCTTGATCTGTGCCGTATACAACAAACACGAAGCTTAAAGCGGGAGACACACGGTATAAGCGATATTCCCCACGCGATCCGTCATATACGACCGGCGTTTCCAACCGACCGAAGCCGTCAACGTTTCGAACAAGTTCCGTCAAGATCCAGCAGGTTTGAACATTTGTCGGAACGCGTCGGAAGTTGTTTATGGGACGCCGCGTTTTACCGTCTGTCTGCTTCTTTAACGGACACTAATGCGCAACACCAAATTAGTATGAGCATGCTCTTTGAATAATGTTATTCGTTCAGCAAAAAAGTATTGATTACCGCAAAGTGAAGGTCCAACAATTCTTTTTTTTCAACTTCAACGCCGATAACGTCGAAGTGACGCCACTCAATTCAAAGCGTTTTTATCGCATTTGTGTCGTATTGGGCGCGGGAAATGTTATATAAACAGGGTTGGTTCAGTCCTTAATTTCTTCATTATCCAACGTAGTCCTTCTTTACCGATAAAATAAGTTAAACCAGACGCGAGCTGTCGCTCTCGAAATTGATGACGTCACACTGATCTGGGGAGGGAACAGCTGAGCGTCATCCTTGCTTCATCATTGCGCCTTTTCTGGCTTACCAAGGCTTCATTCTCTTACGAGCTTCGTTTATGTCAACTCGATGCGAGCGTGTCGTGTCAGAAGTAGAGCCGACCCAGCCCGACCCGACCGTGGGTCGGGTGGGTCAACCCACATATTGCAGATGGGTACTGTACCCAACTCGCCTCGACGTTCAATCGGCCCGACCTGCTAGCGTTTATACATGAACCCAATGGCTGGTTTTCATACCGACTTAGCCGACTCGGCCAGGTGGTTTTCATGTGACGTCACGGAGGCAGCTCTCACCGCTCTATAGTACCTAAACATGGCGGCTACGATGACGTCAGTGCACCGTATTATCACGCGCACGCTGTCTTGCTTTTTGACGACTGTTTTTTTTTTTTCACCGGTTTATCACTTTTATCTCTTTGACGTTCGTCGCAAGACGCGCCTGTCCGTGCTCGTCTTGTTTCTTGCTTACGCCGATTCTCGACCTGCTAGTGCCCAAAGATGGCGTCCGCGCTGACGTAAGTGCAAATTGACGTAAACGTAGCTACAAGGAGCAAGTTTCCGACGTATTTTCGGCGTCAGTGCGCCGGCCAACGTAATTAGTAAATAACTAAGAAGTTAGTGATTTTTTGTGAATAAGTTGAATAGGTGTTCCGATTTCTCGTGCTACTAATGTCCGCCGCTTCGAATAACACAGCTCAACGAAAAGAATTATGCTACCTGCCACAGACGATTTCTAAAAATTCCGTACAGCGTAATCTTGAACACCCGGTATAGTGAAAGCAAGGGCGGCTCCTTCGTGACCGCTCATATGCTTGGACATCGTTCGAAAGCACTGCACTCTTTTTTTGGGAACGACCCAGCATGCGAGACTCTCGCGGGAGGCTGTTTGTGTGTGCCCTGCGGGGAGGAGGCGTAATCTGCATCTCTGCGCGCTCCGTCAAGGTCGTGCTGCATGGCGCGGGCGTCGCCTGTGCGCCTCCGTCCTCCTCGGGTTCACGGGCATTGATTGCACGCGCAACGTTCTCTCCCGCCGTGGTATAATTACACGCGTGTACATCGCCCGCGTACGTTGACACTGTCGCGCTACGCGAGATGCGATGCAGGCACCGATACGTGTGCGTGTGTCTCTCTGTCTGTGCGTGCGTGCGTGTGTGTGTGTGAGTTGCGCTGTAAGCGGCGTCGATTACCGACGAGCCGTCTACAGCATGCGTCATGTTGCGATTCCTTATGTGCAGTCAGATGGCTTGTTTGCGCTGCCTTGCAGGGGCTACGAGGAGGAGGTGTATTATACACGGAGACGGTTTTTTTTTTTTTTTTCTTGCCTCACTCAAACTGACGTAACCCGACTCGACGCCATGGCACCGCCGACGCTCGAAACCCGTCTATTTGATAGCCGGTTTTTCACGTGTTGCTATCGCTTAATGACCTATAGCTGCAGTGACCGTTTGCGCAAAAGTGTTTCGTTTTCTGCAGTATCGAAACGGAGTGAAGAATCGCGACGCCGCCGGACGCGCGTTGGCGCGTGAGAAAGACGCTCCATGTGGTCGACGCTTGAGGACCTTGTAAGCTGATTTCAAGCTGATCGGCGAGGGATCGAGATCAATGAGAAATGTGGATCGATTAGTTTCGGGGATGGCACTTTCATCAGAGGACGTTGATGTAGGCCCAGGCAGAATGCCTCGTCGCGCGAATGAGGCGTCTCACGGCACGGTACGTGTCTGGTGCGGTATCCCCCCCCCCCCCCCCCCCCGAAAGGGATCAAACAAGAATGCGGTTCTTTGCTCGCGAAAATGTATGCCAATAGTCGCGTCAATGTCGCGTCAATGTTGCGTCAATGTCGCGCAACTCTTGTTTGTGTGGGCGTGAATTGCAAAGGAGGTGCAAAGTTACTGCCTTTCTTTTGGCAGACTTCGACTTGTAAATTTATACGTGCGGGATCCTTCAAGCCCTTTCGCCGGCGTACTTGTCGTCTCTTTATAGTCTGTTTTGACACAGCGACCTGCTTTTATATCTCGGATGATGATAGCCATGTACTGTTTTACTTTGACAGACACGGGCATGACTTTTTCCGGTTGTGTAATAGCCATTGTCATGGCATTGCATAAAGTACTTAATTTTGATACCCGTGCCTGCATGACTCGTCGTATACAATCACTTCTTGTTAGATTTGACACGAGGTGTTCAGTTTTCTTTTTTCTTTTTAAATAAGATTTTGTTATAGAGCTTTAGCTTGTCAGTAAATGCGTTGCAATTTACGGATTCCTAGAACACTGGAGACTTCGACGGCAACAGCAACGTTTGTCGCGCCATCTTGCGATGCCATTTTGAACTACGACGCGGTTGGAATGTTTGTATGTTTCGTCATCAATGTGCGTCGTTCCAAGGCGTAATCATCAGCAGACAGGTGGAGCATAGTCGGAATAATACAGTTAAATCTCAGTTCAATGTAGTCGATGGGATCTAATAATTGTTTCGTTGTATAGAGAGCTTCTTTAACGCGCAAACAATTCCAACACTCATGCGAATAACGTTGTACTTACTCGTGAGCAAAACAAAATATGCAATTCCTGCCTGCGTACGCATTTGTCACTAATCACAGACAGCGAGCCTATAATCCTTCATGGCAGCGCGCGGCAAACCTTAACAGCTCACTGGCGTCGGTCACCAGAACTGGATCCTAACGTACCTATATCTCCTCCCAAAACTTCGTTACATCGAAAAACTTCGTTAAATCGGGCGAGGCGTTGTGTATACACTGCGGTGCTTCGAGCTTTCCAACATATTAGGCGCTATGAATATGCATTGGGGAGTCGAAAAGCCCTACGCTAAACCGAAATTTTCTGTGAATCGTGTTTCGTTAAACCGAGGTTTTGACTAGTTCTGTGTGCTCTGGTTGACGTCGGCGTCACAAGGTTGCGTGGTCAGTGCTTGCATGTGTTCTTCGGACGGTGTGCTTGAGAAGAAGGCACGTGTAACGCCGAAATTTCCGCGCTTAATATAAATAGCGGCGTGTGGGAAGCTCATCTCGAAGGTATTTGTCGGCAAGGCCTATAGCGTATAAACCTCCGCGGGCTTGGCTGATGACAAAATGTTTTATTTCTGACAGCTGTAAAAGCTCGCGCTCTTTCTGGTGTGTCACGTGGGGGCCGTCGTCATTCTGTACGTGGTCTTTGGCAACAGAATACTTTAAGCTTTGCGTACGCCCAACTGTAGACTTTCCTATTTGTCCCTGCAGATTGATTCAACACACTCCTTCTGCCAGTGGGAAAGAAGCGCTTAGGTTTTGTCAGTTATTGTATTTTTTGCTCGCAGGGTTAGTGTCAAGGTAGCGAGCCCGCTATTATTAGCTCTGGTTATCTGTGCGTAGTAAGCATAAAGTGGAAATACTTTCACTGAATATCGTTCATATGATCCCTCGGTGATCTGATTGGACATGCTCCAAAATTACTCGCCGAGCAGAGTTCGACTTGTACAAAGTAGGTGCAAAGTAGGTGGCATCTAACTTGTACAAGTTAGATGCCAGTGGCTTTTTTCCTTTAATGTTCTAATGACATACTACTACTACTACGAAAAAAATGAAATTATGGGGTTTTACGTGCCAAAACCACGATCTGATTATGAGGCACGCCGTAGTGGGGGACTCCGGAAATTTGGACCACCTGGGGTTCTTTAACGTGCACCTAAATCTAAGTACACGGGTTTTCGCATTTCGCCCCCATCGAAATGCGGCCGCCGTGGCCGGGATTCGATCCCGCGACCCTCGTGCTCAGAGCCCAACACCATAGCCACCTGAGCAACCACGGCGGGTTACTACTACTACTACTACTACTACTGTACTACTACTACTACTACTATACTACTACTACTACTACTACTACTACTACTACTACTACTACTACACTACTACTACTACTACTACTACTACTACTACTATACTACTACTACTACTACTACTACTATACCTACTACTACTACTACTACTACTACTACTACTACTACTACTACTACTCTACTACTACTACTACTACGACTACTACTACTACGACCTACTCCTACTACCTACTACTACTACTACTATACTTACTACTAGACTACTAGCTACACTACTACTACTACTACTACTACACTACTAATACTTACTACTACTACCTACTCTACTACTACTCCTACTACTACTACTACTACTACTACTACTACTACTACTACTACTACTACTACTACTACTACTACTACTACTACTACTACTACTACTACTACTACTACTACTCTACTACTACTACTCTACTCTACTACTACTACTACTACTACTATACTACTCGACTACTACTACTACTACTACTACTACTACTACTACTACTACTAACTACTACTACTATACTACTACTACTACTACTACTACTACTACTACACTACTACTACTACTACTACTACTACTACTACTACTACTACTACTACTACTACTAACTACTACTACTACTACTACTACTACTAACTACTACTACTACTACTACTACTACTACTACTACTACTACTACTACTACTACTACTACTACTACTACTACTACTACTACTACTACTACTACTACTACTACTACTACTACTACTACTACTACTACTACTACTACTACTACTACTACTACTACTACTACTACTACTACTACTACTACTACTACTACTACTACGACACTACTACGAATAATAATAATAATAATAATAATATAATAATAATAAACAAAACAGTTTTTTCTCAGGAAGATGGAGACGAAGTGAACAAACTGTGGTCATACTGTAGTATCAGTAGCTGTTGTTGTTGTAAACAGCGGTGGAATAAGGAATATCGTGAGCTAACGTTTTGACAAGGAAACATTTTTTTCTTCAGATGAAGACAGCTTTGCCGTAATTTTTGCGCCCATACTAAGCTTATTTCCGGAGATAAAACGATTGGACCACGTAACGCGATTACCGCGTGGACAAAGTTGTCTGCAGGACAAAGCAGATCGAGACCGTCTAATTTCTCGATCTGTATAGACCTACACCATGTTTGTAAACAGCGGTAGGCACCGTCGATATATTTTAGGCCCTATAGCGACGTCGCGTAGGCTCCGCCCAACGTTTGGCTCCGCCCACGTACGCCGCCACCGCTTTCACGCACGGATGGCGCATTTCTTTTAATGGGGTGGGGGCGCTAAAACCACGATTTCATTATGAAGCACACAGTAATGGGGCGCCTGATTAAGTTTGACTACGTGAGACTCTTTAATGTGCACCCAATGCACGTTCTTGCATATCGCCCCCATCGGGATACGGCCGAACGAGACGCTAGGCCTAGCTCGTTGACCGCCGCAGTGACGGCCGACAGCGCTTGCGGCCTGGCCTGCTGCTCATCATTGTGCGCTTATTTTCGACAACACGATTAACGTGGGCTTAAATGAATCGGTTTTTGTCGGTGTGGTTGGTGCGAATAACAAACGAAACGTAGTACTTGCAAGCCAGCCGAGCCGCCTCGCTGAGACGGCCGGTGCTTCGGTTTCCGTCTGCGAGACGAAATGCCGTCGGGTCGTTGCTCCGGATCGCGCCAGTAGTTAGTACTGGGCGCTGCTTTACGAAACACGCGCAAATTCGAGATAGCTTTTCTATTAAGAACTATTTTATGTTAAAAACAAGCTGTAGCCGATTTCTACGTCGCCGTGAGCGGCGATAGAAGCGATCGCCTCGGTGATGGGACCGGCAAGGTACCGACCCTACGGCGACGCCGCCTGTGTAGGCCCGCGCAATGTGAGCTAGCTGTTGTACGCGGCCGTCCGATCGCTCCAACTCTGTACTAACACTGTACATTTTGTTTCGCGCTCGAAATTTAACTGACACGTTTAGGCGCATTTATGCCTTCCACACTGCAATAAACGCAGCTGTGACCCTGCTGCCTGCGTATGTGAACGTGTCATAGGATATTTACACTGCTGGTGGCTCAATTCTTTGAGATGAAAACAAATTCGAATGTGACGTGTTTTGTGGGGCATCTGCTCGCTCGACCTACATTCAAGGCTAATCCTAATCTAGCTTTCCCGCAGTGCGGCAAGCAATTATAATGGCACGCTAATAAGGATCCTAAGATCGTATATGATCCTAAGATCGTAACGATCCTAAGATCGGCTAATGCACGCCAATCAAAATAAAAGAGAAGCTTAATGGTTACGAAATGTTTTGTGCATAATGGATGATCTGGTATCATAATCCAACTTTCGCTTTTTACCGCGGCGGCCCATTGCTTGCGACTGTTTTCATCAACAGGAAACCTATGAAAACTTTAGTCTCTTGCGTATTTCGATGCAACTCAGCTCATCCACGTACTGCGTTTCTTTCATTGTAAAATCGTAGAATAAAGACCTCACAGATGGAACCGCACAACCACCCGCGAAACCCAGCGGCTGCTGTGGTAGGCGCGACACGGGCGGCGGCTCGGCGGCGGAGTGCCTACCAAGTGAAACTAAATTCCGACGACAGCGCCACCGCATTTTCGTGACGTAGCGCCGTGGTGTAGGTCTATACGTATGTTACAGCGAAGCTGTTAGCCTGTACTTAGTCGGGGATTCTTTCGTGGCCGCGTGCTCACGCAGAAATGTGCGCCGATCCCGGAGGCAGTGCAAAGAAGCGGCAAGTGCACAAGTGTGCTGCTTCTCCAAGACGAATCGCATGACGTCATGAGGGGGGACATCACTTGACGGTGACGTCGTCGCGTGGCGTCACGTTTGGCGGAATGACGTCATCGGGCCATATCGTCACGTGACGATGCCGTTGTCACGTAACGTTTGGCGGGATGATGACGTCGTCACGTGATGTTTGACGTAATCACGTTTCGTCATCGTGTCAAAGTTGACGTCACCGCTTGGTCACATGGGTTTTGGTACATTCACTTTGGCAGGGCTGGGATGGCGAGTCACTTTTTAATTTTTTTTTTTATCGTTATGTCCAGTCTACTGTGCTATATTTATGACATACTATCTGGAGTGTGTATGGTTCCGTTTAGGTGTAGGTCCTGTGACTATACTTGGTCTAAATTGACTTGTTGCTATCCTCGTCTGACCAAGCAGATTTTGTACGCGATACGATTTCTGGATAACAGGCAATAGAATGGCTGTTGCTCTGGTCTGCCCAATCAGTGGGCGTATATACGGAATATGGTTTGTCAATGCGCGGCCTCCTATAGTTGGGTGCCTGGTACAAACCGCTTCGTGCCAACCTTGAACGCGGCGAGAGGAACCGAAAGATAAAAGAAAAAAAAACTAAACATTTCGCGGTTGTTGGTTCGTCTTGCTTATATATATCGAGTGATTCGCATGTTTTATCGCTGCCCCGAATCCTCTCGGCTGTCCGTTTTATGCGCGCATCTACCTCCGTTCGCGTCGCGATACAGTCACTTGTGGCCATTTTTAAACTGTCTCTATCGCGGTGGTTCGCGCGTCGCGGTCTTCACACACTCGGCGCGGAGGTCAACAGTTCGCAACATGGCTTGTTGTTTTGCCGTCCATTCGACGACATTTGAATCTTGTTTTTATTGCACCTCCACCCGTATCTCTCCTCAAGCGTCGCCGCCGTCCGCTCGTGTCAAGTTGAAGCATTTGTTGTTTTTGTCGCAGTCTAGACCGGTCAGCCAGCCAGCCAGCCAGCCACTCTTTGACGACGTTCATTCCATTTTTTTTTTTTTCTGAACGCACGATCTTGACCGCGATAATGATGGCGAGAACTGTTTCTGGAGCTTCTCGACGATGACTCCGTTACCCGACCGTGCGTTCGTCGGCCGTAATAAATAAACGCGCTTTCGTCTCTCCTTGAACGCAAGCCTATTTTCATAGAAAGTAAGCCATCTGTTGCCTTTTTCCTGCCCCGTTGATATAGCGTGGAACGCATGGTATCCTGTCTGGAAAGTGGAGGGGGGGGGGGGGGGGGGCGTTATTTTTATTTGTTTCTTTCGAAGCGATCTGAGTTGCCTCGGCGTGACGACCGATAAAACCTCGTCGTCGGCGATGTTATCAGAGGACCAGTATATGCAGGGCGAAGGCGTTTCATGCAGCGTGTGCAAGTGACGTGCAGTCTCAAGTTGCGACTTAAAGCGTATAAATCATTCAAGCACAGAGTTCTTTCTTTCGCTGAAAAAAAATTACATTATATGTATATTGTGAGCGCATCTTGTGCATATCGTCGTCGTCATTTGTACATACGACTCATCATCATCTTTTGTCTCGTGCGGTGCTTCGTCTCTGACTCGGGCGGCTGCTCGGAAATAAAGGCATCGCATCGGCCGACGTCTCACAATATAAATTATTTCTAGTTCTTAGTTGAAGTAAAGAAATGATAAATAAATGAAAATGAAAGTAGATAAAAAATACAACTGGCCGCGGGTGGGATACGAACCCACGTCTAGAATTAACCCTGGGAGTATTATTATTATTATTTGGTTTGTGCACATATAACACAAGGACACGAAGGAAATAGGGAGAGAGCAGGCTGACAACTGCCACCGAGAGGGGCACAACGCCTGCCTACTCTTTCAGGAGGAGGGAATAGAGGAAATGAAAACATGAGGAAAGAAAAGAGGAAAAGAGCACCCTGGGAGTAGGGCGCCTGGACACCACGCTTACGTAGCGGGAGGCGGCGCTGACGTCGAGGCACCCTACCTTGGAATGTTAGCCAGCGCTACCACTCACGGCCGTGGCAGAGGGTGTAGAACTCCTGTCTACCGCAGGCGTCACGTAGTACGTGAACATTTTGAGCACTGCGGAAGCTGTGGGGCGCCTCAGCCAATAGGAAGGCCGAATGCCCCTCGAGATGTGTTCATCCGCGCTTCGCGTCGTCTGCTCAGCGGCTGCTGAATTCGCGGCATATGACGTGCATGTGCAAATGACATAACATATCAGATATCGCTGTAACGTATGCATGTACCAAACAAACATAACACTCTCTAATCTTGCCAATAATCAGACAGTTACGCACGGAACTATATTCCATTGCGCAATTATATTGCCTGTGTACGCATCGTACCTTCGGCGGTGCGGCAACCGACTTGTGAGGTGGGTTATATAGGTACGCGCCATGTTGTAGCTTGATGTAAAATTAAGTCTTATATACTTTTATGTCGTAAAATGTATAGCGCATTTATTACGTGAAATATGCATCGGAGATGTGAACCTATCACCGCGAAACGAGCGGAATGACACGTTTCTTCGACGAGCGGCCTCAGCGCATTGCTCGCGCTCGCGGCTGAAAATAGTGCGTCGTCTATATATACAGTATATATACTGGAAGCGCAAATGGGCGCATGTGTGACTTGACGTGAACTTGGAGTCCTCAACAAGTTGCATAATTACGTTATATGAAGTCAATTTTTCGTAGAAAACGTCGCAGATGAAAAACAGAAAAGACCGTCCTACAAAAGGTGCGCAGTGATATTTTTTTGACCGCACTACTTGCGTGGCTCTCGCAGCGTTGCGGCTGCCCATGTATGAAACGGATGTAGCTGCGGATATGTACTCTCAATTTTCACGAACGTTGACGGCAAGAACGTGTCTAAATGTTTATATCCGGGATTGTATACCTTTACCGCAATGGCTTCCAAGTTATAATAATTAAAAATAAAGCATCCAAGTGAACGTGCAAAGGCGTAATGTACAATGCGGGTCTTACGAGAATACGTGTGTGCTTTAGGCCCAGCTGCGAAACTGTATACGAGGGTCTGCTGGGGAAGCCTTTGTCATCGCTCAAGTGCGCACGGGGACTTTGGTATAATGGCGTAAATAACAGAAGAAAACAAAATAAAGAAAGAGAAACAACGAACACGAGTGCTCGCGAAAGGCGACGAATATGATGGAAGATCAGGATGTGCGCACTTGTAACCACGTGATTACAGGGGCGCGATACAAGTAGCGTATTGTCGTCACGTGGAGAAGATGCGCGCAACAACTCCGAAAAGGTCACCATTGAGCTCGAAGTATTGCATTTTGCCGTTGTCGATATACTCGTAGGAAACAAACAAACAAAAGAAATGTGGAGAAGCTTGTTGTGGTTGTTATACGTGCTAAGTTCACGTAAATGACGGTCACGACCCTGGTTTTCTTCCAAATGGGCGCGCGTATACGTCGCCCTGACAATGATACCGACGTCGAAATGAGGCGCTATATATAATTTCACCGTATAACTCGGATCTTTTCAGTGTATCTCGTTCAGTTTATTTTTATTTGTCACATACCCCCCCCCCCTCTCTCTCTCTTTCGTTAACGTTAGCCTTTAGTGGTAACCTTAACTATGCGGTCGATCGAGAGTGTACTATATAACGTGATTTGTGACTTCAACACTCCTGCATGTTTCTGTATAGTATAAACCACACCCAGCATGTCACCGCTGAGTCAATCAAGACAAATGCTACTGTCGACGACAGCAACAACGACAAAATAAATACGATGAGGTCGTTTTTAGTCGAAATTGCTCCAACTTTAACATGCAAATGATGTACGTAGCTGGACACAACCAAGGTAATGTTGCTTGCCATCGCTTGGAGATAGTCGGATTATTTCGTGCATAACGCCTAATCAGATAATTAGTCTTAAATAATTAACGAACTTAGTTATTATAGTTAGATGGAAAGTGTCAATGAGAAAATTGTAGAGCAACATGAGAAACACCCGATACGGCTTTCTGTTGCTCAGTATACGTGCTACATATAGGTGTTTTTCCGAGCGTGAAAGAAGCCCGCGAATACAAACAAAATTGCCGCGCGACTGGCCGCTCGAGGCACTTTGCGTGTATTCGCGGGCTTCTTTCACGCTCGGAAAACACTTTTATTTAGCGCGTATTGAACGACAGGAAGCTGTATCGGAAGCTTCTCGCGCTGCTGTACAATTTTCTCTTTGACACTTTCCGTCTAATTATAATAATTGAGAAGCTCGTTAATTAACTAAGACGAATTATCTGATTAGGCGTTATTCAAGAAACTAATCTGAGTATCTCCAAGCGACGGCAAACAACATTACATTGGTTCTGTCCAGCTACGTAGCATTCGCATAATTTTAAGGTTTGGCCCAAGTTACGTGAAACACGCTGTATGTATGCATGCATACCTTGGCTATGCCTCAGTAACTTATTGGCTTATGGCGTCCTGCGATTTAGAGCGTGGTCGCAGGATATAGAGTTAGCAGTACAGCACAGCAGCAAAAAAAAAAAAAAAAAAAAAAAAAGTGCTTTAAATGCCGTCATCAATAGCTGTGTGCGCGGACCATGAATAGTAACAGTGCATGACGGGTGTTGCTGCGTTTCGCCAAGAAAAAAAAAAAGCGAAGTCACATTACCGAGACCTTAAAAAAATCCTGCGTCAGTAAGATTGTTTTCGTGGTTTACCCCCACAGGCTTTCTGCAGATGATGAGTGTCTCCGTCAGTGAGTGCTTTGTGCGTCATAAAGTGCGCAAAAGTGATAGGCGAGATGTGTACTGTTGGGGCGATGACAGCTGCGCATTAACCGGAGTTATGCCGCTTGCTAACTGAGGCCTGTTGCCTGAGAAAAATCGCGGCGAGAGATATGGCTTTTGCGTGCCGAGCAACGGCTGTCACGCTGTTACAGTCGACACGTGGACGAAGTGTACGCGCGGTATACAAGGCAACGCACGAGTCTTAGCTTTTAGGTTATCCCTTTCAGACATTAATTAGTTGTGTTGATTGGAAGCTTACTTTTTTACACCTTCGGAATCGTAGAAAGCTCACAGCTGCGGAATAGATGAAGAGTTTGCAGTTCTTTAGTGAGTTTTGCCGAGTTTACAGAATGTGGACTCCGTGCGAAAACTCGCTGCAGGAACGTCAGACGTATGCGAACATCAGCTATTTCAAGTCTACCAGGTTTGAAAAGCACCTATCCGCGGCCACTGGAAAATTATGACTGGCGCAACGCTTTGTGGAAAACAATGAAAGAAGTGAACCCGCTAAAAACAATCGCATATACTCACACCAAGCAAAATTAATACCCAACCATCTACCTTCATACTCGCGTGACTAAAACGATTTGCCTGTTTCATTCAAACGCGCAGCACTATTTCAATCAGAAGCGTTTCAAGGTGTGCGGGTACATCTTAAGTATCCTACTTTAATTATCAATGTTTTTGCTGTTTACACACTATCTTGGGGTGCACAATCTCAGTGTCTGAAAGGGTTATCCGTAAGCACATTAGAGAGTTTTAGAATAGGGGCCACAAAGAAATAGCGTCGAAGCCACTACGCATACGCGAGACGACGCAAATTGTGTTTCGGTTGTGCGTCGGGCACGCTATTTCACCAATTTAGTGGAAGCCCCCCCCCCAAAAAAAAAAAAAAAAACCTGCCCAAGAGCTTTGCATCAACAAACATGGCGGCACCCATCGAAGCGACGGCTATAACCTATGGCACCAAACTGGGCTCGATTCTTCGTAACGCGTGAACTTCTTAAGCTAGAAGTGACTGCGGTTGTCGCTTTCTCTCAACTAACGTGTGTAATGAAGATTGATTCATTAGACGCTGGCGATTCCGAATTCGGCTGTCGATTTCATGGCTCGATAGGTTTAACACGGATTAACTTGGCTGGTGAAGGCACGTAAAGTTGGTTACTCAAAACTAAGCGCAACATGTTGCTTGCTGCTAATAGAATAACCTCTAAATTGTAATAAAACGCAAAAGCAAGAGAAAGTCAAAATTAGTCTTCTTATCATAAAATGGTATTGTTCATTTTAATATTTATCATAGTTTTTCTTTGACACCGTAGTGGCGCTGCAAGCACATGACGCTATTCGCAGACGCATAGCCATATTCTAAAACTCTTCACTCCTGCATGCCCCAACGTTAACACTTGTAAAGCTCTTTGGAGGCGCAAAACTTTACGGGCCCCTGTTCTAAAACTCTCTATTACTTTTTGCGGAACACCGGGTTACCGGATACGTTTTGCGTCAGCAGTGCGCGTCAGTGTCGCCATCTTGTGGCGCAAGGTTTAACCAGAGGTTTAACTGGAGCCAGGTTTAACCAGAACCCGGCGTGGGCGGGGCCTCACTGCAGACTTCAAATTGTATCACACAGGACGCCGGAGTGAGCAGCAGCACGGGAAGTGCTTGCAAGGATGACGTAACTCTGGTTGCAAGTGGCGGGAGTGGGCGGAGTCCAGTCGCGGAAGGGGGAGGGAGTGGCGAGGAAACGCAGAACGGTCGCATCCGGGGGAAGCACTGGTGTTGCACCTGCATTGCAGCTATACAATGTCGAGGAAGGAAGGCGGAGGTGCTTGCATCGGCAAGGAGGCCATGGCAGAATATCGTAGTTTCTAAAGGAGACACCGTCGAGTGCAGTCTCAGAACTTAGAGGGAGAGAAGTGCAGGGGAGAACGGACGCTTCTGTATGTTGTACTACAGGAATGAAACGCGTCAATTTTACCATCATCATCAGCGTATATTTATGTCCACTGCAGGTCGAAGGCCTCTCTCTCCCTGCCATCTCCAATTACCCCTGTCTTGCGCTAGCTGATTCCAATTTGGGCCTGCAAATTTCCTAACTTCATCGCCCCACCTATAGTTTACTGCCGTCCTCGACTGCGCTTCCCTTCTCTTGGCACCCATTCTGTAACTCTAGGGGTACACCGGTTATCTAGCCCGCGCATTACATTTACTGCCCAGCTCCAGTTCTTTCTCTTCATGCCAACTAGAATATCGGCTGTACGTACTACTCGCGGAATTAGACGCGTATATTTATAGGACTAACTAATACCGGTACGTGTCACACGTACACTTCTGATCGCGATCGCGGGGCCAATCCGGATCGGATTTCTTGATCGGGATCAACAGTGGTCACTGCTACACGGTCCAACGATCCGGATCGAGTTATTATCGTCTGCTGGTCGTCGGCAACTCTCAAAACTGCATAATGTTCTGGCTATGCTAATTCAAAGTTGCAAAATACGGTTAAAATTTGGCAATGTTTCAATTTTACAGCTTACTGTTGCTGATGAAAAGGTTTTTAAGTGTTTCTTTTTTTTTAATTGAGCTGCCTTCACTTTTTTGTTTTTAGCGTTTTAAGAGTACTGCGCTAGAGGGCGCAGGCGTCAGCCTGCGATCGCGATCAAGAGGCCTGATGGCGATTCACGGATCGCGATTGTCCGGATCAGGATACCGCAAGATTGCGATCGTAAATGACCGCGTGTATAGCAACACTCGATCTGGATTAAGCTCAGTCCGGTTCTGCCCCGATTGCGATCAGAAATGTACGTATGGCACCGGTGTATAATGCGCACACTTTCGTTTCCACTGTTCGTGGGACGTTGGCGTAATTTTATCTCGCATACTTAGGTCAGTGTCCGCATCACCTTTTAACGAGCAGATCTTCGTAGCGACGTGACATGGCACTCACGAGGAATCGCGCATATGGGGTGTTTTACTTTAAATTTTTCCTGCCGCGTATCATTCCCGTTAGTACAGTAGCCCCCTCGAACAGTCTGCAAGGTAACGCCCAAATTCCTTTATTCTTCCAGTTGTCTACGACGAGAATTCACTAACCAACAGTTATGTCTTTCGACCCGCTCCTACATAATTTCTTGCTCACTTGGTGCGACACCGAGGAAATATTATTTAGCATGCTGTCAGATATATTCGTTGCCTTTAGTGTATTTTCGTCTCGTGAAATTTGTGCTTCTATTTCCTTTCTGTTATTTGTATATAAAATAATGATCTCTGTGTATTTCCACCCTGCTGAAACTATTAATACATCAGGTTCGAATCCACTCAACACGCGCGAACTCGGAATTTCGGTGGTCGTGGCCACCCCCGCTTTCGCTTCTTCAATGCTGCCTATTTTTTTTCTCTCTCTCATTTTGATGTGTGTGCAACTATAAACAAAAATATCCATCAATGAATCATCATTTCGCTCACAGCTAAGCCATCGGCTTCAGTGAGGAAAAGCCCATCAGCAAGGACAGAAATCTGGCAGAGTGGTTAAGGCTTTGTGATTGTAAGATCAGAATTAAAAAAGAGAGAGGTGAAAATGACATCAGAAACGCTGACTGTCAACTCAAATGTCGCACTGCTTCTGGAAAACGAAAAGAAAATGCTATTTGCGCATGCTCGAACGAAGGCAAACGCTTTCAATCATGGACAAACGCGTTCAGTCCCGAAAGGTGGCGGTTCAAGTGTGACAGTACTTCCATGAAGAGCATAATCGAAGAGCTGTATACGCACGCGCAAGTTTCCCGAAGAGGTTGCAACAGAAAAACAATGCGTTTTCGTTCGTTGCGGCAACGCGTTTTTCAGCGATGGTGGACGTCAGCGATCGAGAGCTTTATCGAAGATAATTACGTGATTATAATGGTCGTGTACGGTTCAGTAGCGATGAGTCGCCGCGTATAATATTGCGGCTGAGATGCTGACTCGCTCCAGCAGGGCTCATGGCACGACCTTATAACGGCGTCGCAGTGACGTCATCCTCGTCGTGACGCAACCTAACGGTCGCTAATTAACTTTTTTTAATTGGCGTTCATGTCGCAGTTGCGAAAATTTAAGACGGTCCAGCGATGGGGCGTGTCTACTGAATAGGAAGGAGCTTTTGAGTCTGGCACCAGTTATGATAGTGATGATTGATTGATTGATTAGATTTAGCATCTTAAAATAACACTGGGGCTTTGACAGACGCCGTATCGGAAGTAGGGAGGCTATAATTTTGGCCACCTGGCGGCCTTTAAAACATCCACTCAAGCGGTGTATTCCGCTTTCATGGGAATGTGGCCGCCGCTGTAGGAAGTCGGACCCACGAACTCATCGTGATCAGCAGAAGAAGTCATGGACGCCGAACCGCTGCGGCGGATCGTTTCTTGAGGCTTCTCGTAGTCTTGCGGTGTGCATGATAAGAAGGTTTTTCGGAGAGCAAAGAATGGGTAAAGCCAGTTCCGTTCGCTGCTACTCTGAATAAACGTTAAAAAATGATTAAATGAATATTAATGTTTTATTAACGGTTATTCATTTATCGCGTGTTTACTGACGCGGAGTCCGCGCAGCTGATAGTGCGTTCGTTGTTGCTCCTGCATTGTCCCCTCCCCCTCCCCACTCCTCAAAACAAAGAAGAAAAAAAAATGGCTCTTTTCTGAAGCAAGTGCATAACAAATTAGTTACGGGTTCAGTAACGGACGTCATATTAACATACCTCGCACGCCTCTGACGTCCTGTTTTTAATAACGACGGTGTCGTGGTGTATAAAGTAGAAATGATTAATCGCCTATATCATCTGTGCTACTTAGCTTGGCGGCTTGGAAACGCGCATGTCACAGCAAGTTACCGATGTAAGTACACTTACTGACGTGCGACATATGAACTGCCATCTGCGGTTCAACGCCATCTGCCATTGAACATAGCGACGCAGTTTTGCGGTGCTAGCGGTGGTATGCGCCGTGAAACACACGCTGCATTCCTCTGCGACAGTACTGTGTAAGCTCGTGGAGCCGCATTCATAGCGAACCGTTAATTACTCATTCTTTTGTTGACATCGGTCGCGCCTATAGTGGCCTAACCCGGCGATATACGTATAACGGCAACGTGGTGGCGAAGCAAGCGACGAAGGGGCAAAAGAGTGGGAAAACAGAATTGGTCGTTACAAAATAGAGCCCCCCCCGTAAGGGCTGTATGTTGAGTGAGTCATGTCAGTCGTATTAATAATCCGCCTCAGTCATCGAAGTCCGATGAGCGGATGGTAAGATGTGAAATGGTCAGGCCGTCTTACACACTTTGGCTTACGGACAATGAGTTCACTGAACTACAATCTATACACAAGAGGAGCGCCCACCAAGCTTTCATTTCACTGCACCCATATGCTTAGGACAGGTTGTTCAAGCAAATTTTAGATTGTTACAAAATACGCGCATTGTTCGTGTTCTGTAACGATCCACCTTTTTTTTTTTTTATTTTTTGTCGTCCTTTGTCGGTTCAAACGCCGCCATTGAGAGGCCGGCATCGGAGGTTCGGTGCGACGAATCACCGAGAAAAGAATTTAAAAAATGCAATTGATCTTTAGGATATACCGCCTCACAACATATCGGCGCACATGAAAGGTGTCGTCTGAGAAAGTGAATGTTCCCGCTGTCTGTTGCTTCGATAATACTGTATATTGCTGCTTTCGAGCAAAGGAACGTGCCTTGTCCAACTTTTCATGCATAATACATAGGACGATCATTACCATATATGTGTCGTGGCGCTCTTTGGCCTTGGCGCTGGCCCTTGCGCCATTAAACACGACCATCGTCATGCCTTGTCCAACTCTGGTGTTTGCCCCAAATAGCTCCTGCCTCTACTCTCGGACTACTTTCTGTGATTGACGCGAAAGCACGGGGGTGCATTCTTACGCACGTGTTTACTCCGCAAGTAGTCCGGCAGGGTGGGCGGTGCAATCTGTTTTCGGTTTCTGTTATAGGAGTGTATATCCTGAATCAGCGCAGCGTCCCACCTCCCACGGTTTCGCATTTGCAAAAACGCTGAACGGCGAGTCGACAAGATGAAATTACAACTAGCGCTGATAGGTATGCAATCGAGCCCGGATACATCGAACCCGCATATAACGAATTAGTGTGAACGAACAGCAGTAAAAATCTCCTTGATAAACGTTTGTATAATTTTTTTTAATTTATATATGTCCAACTTTTTTGTTGTTCCCTTCAAATTCGATCCGGGTTCGACTGTACTTATCTCTTACTTTAATATACGGGTTGTATAGAAGTGAGCTGTTGTGTTCTGTATAGCTCGCCTTAAAAAAAAAACGCTGATATAGGATAGCTGTCACGCGTGCGATTTGCCTGCACGGCTTTCCTTTCGTTACCATAGAAATTGCGCATTGCAGCCAACCAGGTTGTCCAGTTTCTGGCGCAGGTTGATCAGCTAGAGTGGAAACTGAGCGAGCCTTTCTGACGAAGACGTTTCCACGTCACAGAAATCGAACCGCTTAACGCTGTATACTTCCGCGAAGGCTGCTTGCATCCTTCGGTGTAAAGCACCCGGCTGATGCCCACGCTGTAGTGGCAGTAGGATATTACAGCGCCCATAGCCGACGCGTCGTCGTTCACCGCGGACTTGCTTCGCGTCTTACCTAATAGCCGTACACGTTCGCGTTCAGAATTTGATCGCTGGCATTCTCGGAAAAGAAGCCCCTAACGGTCGTTTCAACGCGCGAAGAAATGAAGCAGGGCGTTGAGTGCACCGAATTAATGCATTACACCAACGTAATGCGTATTCTTAGATAGAGGCCGTAACCGGATGAACGTTCTCAAGAGTAAGAAAGAAAG